>NC_056735.1:267759351-267891851 GCF_019279795.1 Protopterus annectens | reverse complement strand
ATACTTAACTCAACTAAAAGACTATAAAGAATATATACTTTCAGAAGTAAAACATTTTTAGACATAAATAACACTCCTGAAGTCTCCATTGTTTATGTTTGGGATGCCTTAAAATCATATCTATATGGACAAAGTATCAGATGGTATAATAATAAAAGGAAATCTTGGGATAAGGAATTGTTAGATATTCAAAGTAAATTAGACTCTTATAAACATAATAATAAAGAAAATATTATGGACAAGAAAGTTATTGAAGAAATAAACAAACTAAATGAGAAATACAAAGAAATTTTAACTCATAAAGTTAAAATAACTTTAGAGAAATACAAGTTTTTGTCTTATTCAATAAGCCCCAAATACTTACATAGATTTAAAAATAAAACAAAAAGGTTGAATAAACAAAACCATATCAAATAAATCTTTTTTCTAAGGAAAAAGAAGAATGTTTCTAGTATACCAGAAATACTAGATGAATTTAGAAATCACTTTCACAAAATTAACCATAATAATATTAACATGGAACCTAAAGATAAAATAAAGGAGTTTATAACCACAAATATGAATAAAAAGCTTAATAAACAACAGATTAAACTATTGGACAAGAGTATTTCATATACAGAAGTTATTACACAAATAAATAAGCTTAAATCAAACAAAGCACCGGGTAATGATGGTATTATACCAGAGATATATAAAATCCTTTCTAAAAATACATATTCATTAATACATAAGGTTTTTATTTTGGCCCAAACTGAGTTAATAACCCCCCCATCTTGGCAATATACATTTATTTCACCAATTTTAAAACCTATTAAAGATCCAACTAGATGTTCTTCATATCGGCCCATCTCATTACTTAATGTTGATTATAAAATGTTTATGAATATCTTTGCTGATAGATTGAAGACAATCATTCCCGGCATTATAGATATAGATCAGACAGGCTTCATTGTAAATAGAAATACTTTTGATAATATAAGAAGAACTTTAACATTAATAGATTTTGCAAATAGGAAAAAGAAAGATTTAACACTTATTAGTCTTGATATAAGTTCAGCATTTGATTCAGTAAGCTGGGACTATCTGTTTACCTTAATGAAGTGCACAAACTTCTCGGATACATTTGTAAATCTAATTGAACATTTATACAAAGGAACATTGGCTTATATTAAGGTAGGAACATATGTTTCACAAAAAATACCCATTCTTAAAGGCACAAAACAAGGATGTCCACTTTCTCCACTATTATTCACTTTAGTAATGGAGCCTTGGGTTCATTTGATCAGAAACAGTACTGACATAGAGGGTTTTGAAATAGATGAAAATACAACATCCAAAATTCAACTTTTTGCAGATGATGTTCTAATTACATCAGCAGGATCTAATTCTTCTATACAGTCTCTATTTGATAACATGATGAATTTTAAAAGTATTTCTGGTTTAATATTCATTGAAGAAAAAACTAAAATACTACCTATATATACATGAAAAAATATTCTCATTAGTGATTTTACTAAATATGTACCCAATTCAGGTCAGATAACTTATTTAGGTATAATACTATCTAAAGATATTAAATCTATTATATATAATAATTATAATACCTGTTTTCTTAATATACAAAATCTTTTTAATACCTGGAATAATATGTTTTTTACTATGGAGGAGAGACTTACAATTATTAAAATGATAATATTCCCCAAGATTTTATACTTAATACAATCAATAATACTTCCACCTACAAAAATAATTATCAAGAAACTGAACACACTAATGTTAAATTTCTTATGGGCACCTAATATACCTAGGATTGCATTAAAGAAACATACTAATAGCTGGTCTCAAGGGGGTATTTATTTTCCAGACTTTAATTTATATACTATCTCTTCTATTGTAAAAGTTATTACTTTATTAATAGATCAGTCATATGTCACAAAATGGAAAGATTATTGGGAGCTAATTAGTATACACTTCATGAAAATCTCCTTAACACATAAAAATATGATTGTAAATAACTCCATGTTATGGTTACTAAAGGAATTTTGTACTTCACCTATTAAATATTATTATTAGTTATCGTAACTTTATATTCATGCACCCTAAGTATAGGGAATGGAATTTTATTGTATTTCCTATAATGTATACTCAGGGTATGCTTTTGTCATCTACTTCTGAAGGAACTCATTTAGCTATAGATAATGATCTAAAGTACTGGTATCAGTTGATATCTGATAATAAAGTTAAAAATCTAGATTTCTTAAAACAAGAATTTGATCTAAGAGAAACTTGCTGGTTAGAGGTTCAGACCTTTAGACAACATCTCATTAATAAAATAGATTTAATGTCTATAACTGTTAAAGAATCTATTCCAACACTGATTGATTACTTGATATTAAATTTACAACATAAAGTTTCTGATAAAGGTAAACTTTCATACATACATAAAGTTATCAGACAAGAAACTTTTACAGTGTAGATTCATACTGGAATTATTTCACTTCTATTAATGGGGACCCACCAAATCAACAAGATAAACAATATATATTGGAATCTGCTTATAGAACTACGTCTTCCATTGTCTGGAGACTTTATACATGGAAATTTTTACATAGATCTTTTTATACACCTTTGATGATGAATAAAATAAATAATAAAGATAATCTATGTAAGAGATGTAATGTAGAAATTAATGCTGACTGGGCTCATATGTTTTATGACTGTATAAAATTGAAAGAATACTGGAAGTCAATTAATGAATTTTTGCAGGCTCTTTTTACAGATAATTTCATTATTTCTAAATCTCTTATATTATTCAACACACTTGTACCTCAAAGTGTTAAAAAGGTTAAGCTTCCCTTGTTATGGTCTATTCTAGCAGTGGCCAGAAAAATAATAACTAGAAATTGGATTTCAGATACACCTCCTTCGTTCAATGAATTTAAAAATGTTATGAATATAGTGTGCCATATGGAAATAAACACAATTAGGACTAGAACAAATAGAAAAACATCTTATTTTATTGTATGGGATAATTTACAAAATTTGTTAAAAAATTAAAAAAATTTTAATTTCAATAGCATGGTATTTTAGTTTAATTAATTGATCTGATTGTAGTGGATGTCTTTGTAAATACTTTAGTTGTTTTGTTGAATATTATAATAATACCTGTGTTTAATTACTTGTATAAAATTGTTATGATATTTCTCTTATATGTTAAAACAATAAACCTGTTTTGAAAAAAAAAAAAAAAAAAAAATATGCTCAGTCTAAACAAATGATCAAAAACACAAATATGCTGTCAGATCCCTAATATCTATAAGGCCTTTTAATGTGAAGAATATGTTTTCAGATAGAATATAATTCCATGCAATATAATCAGATAAAAGTGTTAAAATGGTTCAGGACTGACTGTAAAGCTGATTCCCCTGTAATTCTGCTGAAATGACACTGATAACACCATTAGTCATCTGAGAATTAAAATTCCTGACTGGTGGTAAACCTATACCAAACTGCTGGAATTTATATGTTAATTTCATTGCATGGTGTTAGTATATTTATGCTGTTACCAAAGATTCACTTTGCTTGCTTCCTTATGAGTCTTATCTGTCTCCCTAGAATAATTCCCTGTAGACAGCCTCCAGTACATGCAGAGTTTGCATGATCAAGGCAGAAACAGAAGTAGGTTGCCAGGTATTCTTCTTCTATGTTCCAAATGCATGCATTTGCCCCAATCCCTTTAGTGGATGCCCTTGAAATGTGTGTGTGTGTGTGGGGGGGGGTGCACATACAACATAAAAATAAGATTGAGTTCTCTTTAATCTTAGAATGTTATTGGAAGTGCTGAAAATTGCAGTGTGGAGAGAAAGATGTACCCCAGATCACTGGAGAATAAGCATACCAATATCAGTGTTCAGGAACACAGGGTCATTCACAACGGTGGGCAGTACAGAGGTAATATCAGTTTTTAGGAACACGGGGGACATTCACAACGATGGGCAGTACAAGAGGCATCAATCTCCTATCACACAGTGTGGAGAGAAAGATGTACCCCACATCACTGGAGAATAAGCGTACCGATATCAATGTTCAGGAACACAGGGGGCATTCACAACGATGGGCAGTACAGAGGTAATATCACTGTTCAGGAACACAGGGTCATTCACAACAGTGGGCAGGACAGAGGTAATATCACTGTTCAGAAACACAGGGGGCATTCACAATGGTGGGCAGTACAGAGGTAATATCACTGTTCAGGAACACAGGGGACATTCACAACAGTGGGAAGTACAGCGGTAATATCATTGTTCGGAAATACAGAGGGCATTCACAACGGTGGGCAGTACAGAGGTAATATGACTATTCAGGAACACATGGGACATTCACAACAATGGGCAGTACAGAGGCATCAATCTCCTATCACACAGTGTGGAGAGAAAGATGTACCCCAGATCACTGGAGAATAAGCATACCAATATCAGTGTTCAGGCACACAGGGGGCATTCACAATGGTGGACATCACAGAGGTAATATCAGTGATCAGGAACATAGGGGACATTCACAACAGTGGGCAGTACAGAGGTAATATCAGTGTTCATGGACACAGGGGGCATTCACAATGGTGGGCAGTACAGAGGTAATATCACTGTTCAGGAACACAGGGGACATTCACAATGGTGGGCAGTACAGAGGTAATGTCAGTGTTCAGGAACACAGGGGACATTCACAATGGTGGGCAGTACAGAGGTAATATCACTGTTCAGGAACACAGGAGGCATTCACAACGGTGGGCAGTACAGAGGTAATATCAGTGTTCAGGAACACAGGGGGCATTCACAACGGTGGGAAGTACAGAGGCATCAATCTCCTATCACATTGCATGAAAATTCTGGAGTGGGTGATTGATAAATTAATAGGTAGAGTAATACAAATTAAGATGGGATATAAGCAGTTTGGATTCAGGTCAGGATGCAGCACAACTGATCCACTGTATGTAGTGAGACAGATACTTGAGAGGGAGCTACAGATTAGGAAAGAGACAAACTGGACATTGCTAGACTTGGAGAAAGCATAAGACAAGGTCCCAAGAAAGCTGATTTGGACAGTCCTGTGATGGTTTGAAGTCCTAGAAACATTTGTAGATGTAGTGCAGCCTACCTACAAGGACTTATGTGGTTAGAAGAGGGATTGTGAACCAATGAGAAAGTGCTTAAGGATGGCGTGTCTGGCCCATGATCTGCATTTCACACAGGTGGTATAGGAGTAGGAGGCAGGTAAGAGAATAAGTAAAGTACACTGCAACTAGGTGCTGCATGTGCAGTAAGGAAGATGTTGGCAATTTACATATGTAGTAGGTTTTAGTGGAATGCAAGCAGTGTGAGAAATTTACAAATATATACAATAGGATATGTAGTAAAGAAGTGACAAATGACTGGATATGTTTTGGGGGTGAATGTGGGTGAAT
Source organism: Protopterus annectens (assembly GCF_019279795.1). Classification (NCBI taxonomy): domain Eukaryota; kingdom Metazoa; phylum Chordata; order Ceratodontiformes; family Protopteridae; genus Protopterus; species Protopterus annectens. Next base: position 267,886,390 of record NC_056735.1, on the reverse strand, counting down.
GTTCATGGAAATGGAAAGAGAAAAGAGAGCTACTAATAGCTGAGTGAATCAAAAAAGATACCCTACAAGGGTAGGTAGGTAAAAAGTTAGGAAAGTGGAAGTAAAAATGTGGGTCACGAAGGTCATGCTGGGAAAAAGTGGCATTAAATGATTTAAGGTTATGGGTAAAAGATATATTTGTGTGTGTGTGTGCGTGTGTGTATGTGTCTGTGTGTGTGTGTGTGTGTGTGTGTGTGTGTGTGTGTGTGTGTGTGTGTGTGTGTGTGTGTGTGTGTGTGTGTGTGTGTGTGTGTCAAAAAGATTGCTACAAAGACCTATACAAGCTCTTTGCTACAGTACGCCAACTGTATTTCATTCTTAAAGAAGGATTTTAAGGTAAACAAAGAACTGAGATGTATCTTTATGACGGTTCTTTTCAAAATTGTGTAAAACACATTTTGTAACTATAGCAAAGTACTATCAAGCTGCTTCCTACAATTCCTAACACACAAACAGTGACTGACTGACATTTAAGCAGCTACAATAACAGAGGTTTCAATTTTTATGGCACTGACTGCAAGGACTGATTGACACCTCTTCTACATGGCTAACTGTGGTACCTAACAGCTTATGTCAAAGACAGGTGGTCCTCCATACCCCACCATTGCTGCTGCTTTGCTCACTATCCCTTGGCAAAATTTTCCCATTTGTATTAATTCATGAGATGGACCTAGGGGATTCTTTATTTATTATACTCCCCTTTATCTTTGGGTTTAGCATTATTCACACTTCTTGCATAGATTTTGTCAGCAACCCTCTTTCTAAGATGAAAATTCTCACAAGCTGTTTTACCATTTCTCCATCTTCAAGTTTACAGAAATTTGTCCATCAGCAATCTAGAAACAACCAGCTGTAAATACAGTAGCTAATCAAAAAGAGTGGGATGTGTCCAAATAGGTTCATGCAAACCAGCGTAATGCGCATTTGAGATTCAAGCTCTCATTCAGCCCCGGAACCATCTCAGCATTTAAAAGTAAATGCCAATGGAGTTCTTTTAGCAGAAAAGTGTCAAAGTCACCAAAAAAACTGCTCAATCTGTTCTAAAACTAGAAATTTGAAAGCTGTAAAGTCATGACATCTAAATCTGGCTTTCTGATTGAGTTAAGGAACATTTGGCTGCTATTAGGAAAAAAGATGAAACTAGAGCGTTAGGATGGCACAGTATTAGATGCACAAGGTCTTTTCTTCGTATTTAATAGTCTGGCTGTTACACACACACACACACACACACACACACACACACACACACACACACACACACACACACACACACACACATTTACCTCTGCTGTTAGATGCAATGCATATGTTTTACTAAGAAGGCTGAAACTCCTAAGAGAGGCCAGTCTCAGTTTTCCTTGTCCTTATCTGTCCTCTATCACCACTACAATAGATTAGAGTCCATTTATTATTCCTTTAGATTTTAACCATATATGGCCTGTAAGGCATTATGTAGGCTTATAAGAATGGAGTGCAGAGCTGCATTGTTCACAGTCACAAAACTCTGTCATAAATGCTCCACACATCAGATTCTCCTCTACTTGTTTTCATTTCATAACATTCTGTGTTACACTGAAAACCCTAAACTGTAAATAGTCCTTACAAGGCATTGTGGGATATCCCTCAAGATAAACTCAAGCTGTTACATTTTATAAGTCAAAGATAATTGCCCTATTTTTTCTGATAATATAAATGTCATTTGGATAAGGGATTTGACGTATTTCAAACAGCATAAAATATGTTGTTTTGCAACCTAACGTCTGATAGCCAATATTTATATTACTATTGGCATGATAACATTAACCAGCTCTGTACTCTAGTATAAAGTTCATAATATAAAATTAACTTACTAATGTTCCTGTCCATGTCATTAGACTGCAAAATATCTGTAAGTAACCTTGAAAATAATATATGGTTACTAAAATTCAAATCAAAATCATAAAATATGTGCTTATCTTTGTATTGATAAAAAGTATAATATTAACTTAAATTAAGATACTAATTGCTTGAACCGGGAAACTAAAATGGAAACTAGCTTTAGTAATTTCTCTTCAGGATATTTTGTTTCTTAGCAAATGTATATCTTATGCCCACAGCTGATAATACAATCTTGTACAAACCGTATCCAGATACTGAAAACAGTAATGTAAGAAGTTAACGTAAAACTGTATCTGTTCTGCAGATCTAGAGTCAAATGTTTTTAAATATTGGGGTTATAAATTGACTCAAAATAAATCATTAAAACAGTAACATGACCGCTTATAAACCTTGTTTTATGAAAAATGGAAGAGAAAATACTGCCCTTGCCTCTGACGGAGAGAGATTAATGCCATATGGTACCACAGACTACTATAATTAGTGGCTTGGACACTGGAAGGGTCATATGGGTTGAGTGGGAGTGAATGCACAATTTCAGATTACTTACCAGGCGTGAAGAATGTAACTTGACCAACATGTGCTGTCCCCAGTCAGTAAGTTGGACTGCAGCAGGAAGCAGCTGGATTGGGTCCTAATAGCTGTGTGCAATATGCATGCAAATGTGTGGAGGTATGACTAGTCCCTTGAGCATCAGCAAATTGTGGCCACTGGTGACTGATGGGAAAGGTTAGGCCAGGGGAGGGCAGGACCTACATGACTCCCAGACCGGACCATTCCATAGCTCATGATTCCTGTCCCTGGGGTGAATGGGCACAGTAAAGCTCCACTCTAGCCCAGGAACAACTGGACCTTAATTAAGACAATGAGATGGCCTGGGCATGAACCTGGAACTTGTCCTCAAACAGAAATGAATGAGCCAACTAGAAGGTAATGTATCCATTGCTTTTGGTGGGCCACCTGGGAAACAAAAAGGAAAATGAAGAGGAATTGCTAAATTTCATCGCGACTTCTTATTTCCACTTCAGTAAGACAAATCAGACCTAATATAATCCACAAGATAATATGTGCCGGAGCACAGCCATCTCAGAAAAAAAGCTTAGAACTGACAGCTTAAGTGCAAACATTGTTGTATGAGTACACCAGTTACACAAATGCATTACAACATAAAGCAATATTAAGACACATACTTTACCGAGGGGAATCCCACTCCATCCCCTTTACTAAACTATTCTCACTCCAAGGTCACAACACCTCTGAGAAAGTACAATCATTAAAACAAGAATAAAAATATTGCTTTTTGAGGATACTACAATCTCAAACAACCTAAAAGTTAATACAGCTCAAACAGGAAAAAGTCATTCCTATATCGAGCAACTAACAACAAATGAACAAATGCATATGTTGAAAAATCTTGCTGAGAAATCTTGTGTTGACTTATTGACTGTAATCCTTTTATTTCACTTTTCATGATACAAAACAGTCAATAGTTCAGCAGTCTTCACATTCCGCTTTAACAATGAGAGGATCATAGAGCTGAGGGTTCTGCCCCTACACAAGACATATGCATACCTGTCAACTGTCCAAACTTTCACAGAATGTTCAGATTTTTGCCCCATATTTTGGCCTGTTCTTCATAAAATTTGTGATTTTCTGGAAATCATTGAGAAGTGAAGTTACAAAACAATGACAGACATTTGAGTTTCAGATTTCATACACTTCAGAAAATGCATGCTAACATAACACCTGTTATTCTAGTGGTTAACAATATTAACAATCTTGTAATAATTCTTAGTGAAAAATATAATTTCAATTAAGAGCATAACATATATAAAATGACTGCAACTCTATAAACTGGATAAATATGTGTAAAAATAGAACAAACACAGTCAAACAGAGTTGCTTTGTTAATCTGCTGAAAAATATATGGGAAAATTTAATTACCATGACACAGCATGAAATAAATGCAGTCTAGATGAACAATGTACCCCAGCTGATCTCCAGAAGAACTCAGCAGTGTTCACCTTCATCAATAAAACAGACGCAACACCTCAGGAGTAATACTGAGCTTCATAAGAATAGTATACCTATCAATGGAACAAAAGTATAGAACTTCACAAGAATAGTATACCTATCAATGGAACAAAAGTATAGAACTTCACAAGAATAGTATACCTATCAATGGAACGAAAGTATAGAACTTCACAAGAATAGTATACCTATCAATGGAACAAAAGTATAGAACTTCACAAGAATAGTATACCTATCAATGGAGCAAAAGTATAGAACTTCACAAGAATAGTATACCTATCAATGGAGCAAAAGTATAGAACTTCACAAGAATAGTATACCTATCAATGGAGCAAAAGTATAGAACTTCACAAGAATAGTATACCTATCAATGGAACAAAAGTATAGAACTTCACAAGAATAGTATACCTATCAATGGAGCAAAAGTATAGAACTTCACAAGAATAGTATACCTATCAATGGAGCAAAAGTATAGAACTTCACAAGAATAGTATACCTATCAATGGAGCAAAAGTATAGAACTTCACAAGAATAGTATACCTATCAATGGAGCAAAAGTATAGAACTTCACAAGAATAGTATACCAATCAATGGAACAAAAGTATAGAATTTCACAAGAATAGTATACCTATCAATGGACGAAAGTACAGAACTTCACAGAAGTACTATACCTATCAATGGAATAAAAGTACAGAACTTCACAGAAATGCTGTACCTATCAATGGAACAAAGTTCAGAACTTCACACAAATAGTATATCTATCAATGGAACAAAAGTACAAAACTTCACATAAATAGTATACCTATCAATGCAACAAAAGTACAGAACCTCACATAAATAGTATATCTATCAATGGAACAAAAAAAAATCATATGAAAGAAATCCCATGTTCTTTCATGCCAAAAACTGTCCAAATTGCCAGAAATCACCATATTTCAAGAAATGTTGTCCATATGCTGCAGATTATGAAAAAGCATGTGTGCATTCACAATGCTAACAATTAAATACTCTAACTTTAGAGTGGCTCTGCAGCACATAGGAATATGATCTCTCACTGCAGTTTCAGTGATGAAGGTTCAAGCATGCCCCCAGGTGCTGGAGAAGTTGACCATAGGTGGTAGGACTCAGCAGCTAATGCTGGATTGCCCATCTCTGTGTAAGGGACTGGAAACTCTGGTAAAGGAATGCCTCCTGTAGATGCTGATGGAAGAATAACACCTCTCTTATCTTTGCATAGCCAACACTACACAGACATTGAAGGTAGACTTTCTGCATATGTATGCATCACAAATGTTTCTTAATACTTGTGTAGCCACAGTTAATGTATTACTCAGTTTTATTGTAGTTTGTTATTAATATTAAATTATTTTATTAAATAGGTTAGTACTAGGCTAACTGCCCTTGTTAGATATATATATATATTACAATGGAAATTTAGCCGAAATTGCTACATTTTAGTCACAAAATGATTGAGATGCCTAGTTATGTGTAAATGGACTTCCTTTAAGGATATTACAGCTGTGTTTTTTATTTTAGCTAATCTTAATGGGAAAGAAAAAGAAGTGGCAGAAAACAGGTCTTCTCAACGAGTAGCTTGAGCTACTAGATAAATTATATCAGATAAATTTTGCAAAGTACATATATCAACTGACTCATAAAATTGTTTTTTATTGAACTTATTTGAAGATCTGTGAAAGGATACACAAGATAAAGTCAATAAAGATATATATTAGCAAGCTGGCATTTATGGATCATTCTTTAATACTTTATAAATAAATAAATTAAGAACAAGACAGATTTTTATAACATATTTTTTTTTTCAATTCAGCAGGAGGCAAATATAAATTACAATAACATTTATATATAAATATTCACAGTATGAGGAGTTTTTTTTATAAAAACTTGAAAAGATTGATGAACTGGGCTTATTAGTGGCTTTAATATAATCTATTAAACAAGTTATATTGTCTTTTGAAAACCAAAACGCTCTGGGAAGAGAGTCACTTCTTGTTGAACTTTATAAAACATTTATTGACATCCTTTTATTCTATGTTCTCAGACTCTTTATTTTCTTATCAAATTCTCCAAATTTAGTAGAAAGCCATTTCTCATTAGCTGGAGTTCTGTTTCATAAGATCAACAAGCATTGAGTGCAGTTAGTGAACTATAGATATATTCAACATGCCAGGGCACTTCTATGGGTTAGGCTTGTAAAGGCTCCAGGGCCATTAGCCTAGTAAATACCTATGAACCTATGAATCTATTCATTACCAAAGGCTGAAAACAAAATTATAACAAAAGTGTTAAGCTTGTGTAATGTAAAGCAAACCACAGAAGCAATATCTTCTTTCAGTATGGTTTTGTGAGTGGTAGATCATTATGGATCCATATCAAAATGTTACAAACATGTATTTTATTTTGCAAAAATAATTTAAAAACATGTTAAAAAGAGATGTTATATTCTGTTCTTAAATGCCCCAAAAAAGCCTTTGATTCAATTGATGGAACATCTTTTTTTATATTTTAGATTATATAGGTGTATCCGACAAGAGAAAAAAAGACTTCTTTGCTTTATTTTTTTAAAACTAAATACAGTAAACTATCATTTGACCAGCACCCATGGGGATTTGTAGATGCCAGATAACTAATGTTTCTGGCTGCTTGAGTGTTACTATTAAAAATAGGCCTAACTAATACTGTACCCTATACTATTTGTTTGGTTTGACTTGTTCTTAGGTTGGGGAGAGAGGGAATTTATTCCTATCTTCCGTTTTAAAACTCTAAAAACGTAAGGTATGTTTCTTTGTGGGGGGGGGGGGACCAGAAAGGGCAACACATGAAAATTGTACTGTATTTCTTTGATTTCTTTTTTCTGGTTTCTTGAGAGTTATGGTTGCTTGAGTTCCATTTAACTGAGAGTTTGCTGTATTATTTAACTCTAAATGGCAGGATGTAGTCCCAAATGAACAAAAATGGAGGTAAGACAAGGCTGTCCTTTATCTCCCACGTTAATTCTTTTGGCAATTAACCTGATCATTGATGCTATTACATATGATAATAAAATTATTCCTGTCAACATAAACATTATTCATTTGAAATTCTCAAGAGATGACTTGATTATAATTATGGAGACCACTACACACTCAGTAATACATTTATTTAATTTACTGAAAGACATCTTACAAATTACTGGATTTTATATAAATAAGAACTATTCTATAGTGATTAAGGTCTTTACCTTAGAGATACAAGGTATAGGGTTTGATTCTGACCTCTGGTTATTGGCTAGGACATTAATAATCTACAGCTGGATAGCCTAGTATTTGCCTGTGAGCCTATGAATATGTTGGTGCCACCTGATTTTTTTTTTGTAGTATAATAAATTCAGGATACTTTGGTCTAAACTTTTTGGGAGGGATGACTGCCCCTGAGTTCCATGAAAATAATTAATTAGGTCAAGTGATAAGTTTCAGCTATAATATTAAAGATATAGGAGTGCTGTGTTTCATTTATTTACTACAAAAGGAATAAATTCATAGATCATCCCTTTTCACTATAATAAATAGCATATGGCAGTAAAGATTCCCTGCATGGTGTGAGGTAAGAAGCTCAATACATACTCAGGATCGCCATATGAAAGTGTTAAGGGGATCTACCTTAAAATATAGAAAGTTGATTTTCAATCTTCAGTTTTCCCGGGCAGACTTATCTCTTTCTTCATGTTTGTCCATGCTATTGAAATGGAAAATGTGATCCAGTGAAAAGGTGACTAGCTTTTCTTCAGCTGATTTAAATTTTTAAATGTCATTAAACTGAGACGATAAGTAATAAAATATGCATCTTTATGTTCACTTATGGTGAATAGACGAATTAAGAAAATGAGCATTTGTTTTACTTTAAAATATCTTGATATTAACAATATACTTAAAAATAAAAATAATGCATCATTTTTATCATACAAAAATATACAAAGCTTTAATTCACAGGATTAAAAAGCAATTAATAGTCAATGGAATAATTAATTAAACTAGGTTATACAATTTTCAGAATGTTTAATTCTTTGGAAGCAATACCAAGGTTTGATAAAATCCTGTAGGAACAGAATTGCCCAACAAAAAAAAATATTCAGAGCTTACTTAACTCCACACAGACTAGGATGGTATTATCATAACAAACTACACTGGCATGGTTGTGGAGAGATCAGCTCCTAGAAACACACATGATGGGACTGTCCTTTTATTTCAGAATGGTGAGTGAAAACATTTGTGTTAGTAGTTCCAGTGTCTGATATTAAGATTTATTGTACATATTCTGTATGGATACTAGGTAAAGATTCCAACTTGTCTAATGCATTGTTAAAGCTGATATAATTAGCAAGCCTAATGACCAAAAGAATTCTATTTGAATGCTGGAATAAAGAGATCCCAATCAGTGCTAATTGATTAAAATATTTCAATGACGTTAATCAATGTGAATCACTTTGAGATGTAATAATTACAATGTTAAACTTATGCTGTTTTTGTGCCATCTGGAAGGGGCATGACTATAGGTAAAACTGGTTATGATTATATATTATTTGAAAGAGGAGATGTGGGAAAATCAAAAATTATATATTCTTTCATATATATTTCTATATAAAAAAGTCAAAAAGAAGAAGTAAAAGACTTACCAGGTAAAGCATCTTGTGCAGCATAATAGTTCCTACCCTCCCCCAACCACCAGTGTTTGCGAGTCTTTTTTAAATTCCTTCATAGGACTGAACCCTCATGCACTATTATTTCCCTGGTCATGATATACAGGGACACAGAAATAAAAAAGAAATATTCCCTCTGGATGACCTGTTTTTTGGTGCAGACAACATGGTGCTGGAGTGGAAGGTCACTTTGTGGTGCTACTTCGCTCTGCTCAGACTAGAAATTGCTTAGCGAATTTCATCACAAATGGACTGCTCATTTACTAACATTTTTTTTACTGAGGTGGTATGATAAGTATCTGATTTAAATATCATCACCCCAAAATAATTAAATATATCACTCAGAAGACCACAACTTGGTGTTCAGGGCTAGAAGCCAAAATAATTAGGTGGTATCATTCAAACCTGTATACTGTATGCTAAAACGAACTTTCCAAGATTTTCTGCTAGAATAATTTTAGTTTACTGTATGTGGCTTTGTGAAAGTGTATATTTTAAAACTCTAGATATACCCTGTGGGTTTCTTGGAAAATGGCAAAAAAATAAAAATAAAATGGCTGCAATGATATGGAAGTGTAGAAAAACAAACAATTGGATTCTCCTCAATGTTCCCGCTTCTCAATAAAATAAGATTTCAACAGTTTGCCACAATAAAGATAGTCAATTACAAATGTATATGGAGGGGGAAGAGAAATGCTTTCAACTTGGAATTGTAGGCCTCTAGTACACCTCCATCCAGTGTCAGAAAATCTGAAAATTCTTCTGTTACTTAGCAGAAGCTAATAGTACTATTCAGAGCTGCCCTGAAAATAAAAGAATGACAAAAAATAGCAGAAATATATACATTTATTGGAAATTTATAATCTGACTTTGTAACAACAAGAATATCTGAATATATAAAGAGAAATATCTAACCTGAAAAACTGTCAAAATACAATGCTTCCTAAATTATATTATTTGGAGCAACTTTCAATCACTTTTAAAGAAGCCCTTGTGTTATTAGATAGAAGACCAAGAAGAATCATCACAGTAAGTGGCCTTTGAGATGACATGTTTAGAGAAGCTGTATAAGATATATCTGACCTTGTACGAAACTCCCTAAAACTCTCAGTTCATATACTGGGGAAAGATTGCATAGTACTGTATATCTTCCCTTCCAAGCATGACATCCTTCAGTATATGTTTGATTATAAAGCACATCTAGTGCATTTCAAATGCTAGTTGCAGCAAAGAAAAATAAATCTTTCCTTTGGCATGGTTATGAGATTAATATATTCAATGATTTACCAACAGAATTAATGCTGACTGAGTCAGAATGTCACAGAATGTACAAATATTAATAATACATGGAAGTGTGTTTCAAATTATGTGCCCTTGTAGTCTTAGTTTTATGTGGAAAATGAATAACTATAAATCTTATAATACAACTCAAATCTGCAAATAATTATTCAGTCATAATTGACCACTTTGATAAACTGCTATGCTCATTTTTTAAACATGATGCTTACTTTTACCGTACATGCTTATCTACTTTATGTGATTGCTTACAGTGAAAACTGTGAATAGTGCACTGTTTAGAATTTTTTACAAACTATAAATTAACTGTATTTTTTGGGCATTATTGTCATATTTCATGTATGTTCACTAGAACTTCCCCATCTTTATTTTATACTTTGCAGTACAGTTGAAGTGCATGCTGGTATAAATGTAACATCCAGTTTGGGGCCATTCTTCACACTTAATAATCTGACAGTAGATGACAGAGGAGCATTAACAAGACAACAGAGAGTTGTACAAAGCTACACTGGTTCACGTTATGTTGTTATTTTGATGATATGAGTTATTGCCAGCTATGTCAGAAGAAGTAGGGCAGTGGATGTTTAACATACGCCAGCAAAACTAGCTGGAGTTTTGTAAAGAATTATATGTCATTTGTGTATCAAACAGACTTGTACAGGTGCTTGTGCTGAAAATGTATTTGTAAATCTGCTTTGTTAAAAAATGCACCAACAGTGGGCCATGTTGGACAGAAAAGAAATACACCTACATGTTAGACTATATTGTAGCTGTTGAAATTTTCACAAAATGTCTGTGAAAACCAGGAGGACTAGGAATCCTACTGTGTTGTCCTTAGGGGTGAACTAATTTCCACCCTGGAAGGGTGGAAGTTTTTAAATGGTTTTATATCTTCCAGATGCTATAACACATCTTAGCTAAACTCTATTTGTGGTTCATTTTCCAGTAAAGGGGGTAGTGTGACAACCAGAATTCAGATGACCAGATGTGTGTGATGCAATTCTGTAAGCCAGCACTGAATAAATGATGTTTTAATACTAGATGAGACAGAAATCTCAGAGCACATTCTTTTGGAACTGGCAAGACCACTCACCCACTTCATTTTGTCTTGCTTTATTAAGTATGAAACAGTAATTCTTTAGATCAGTCAGGAAAATATAGTGAGATTAGTATTGTTTTTCTGTGCCTGTATGAATCTTTCCATCTGTGTTATTTTTAATATTTCCTGTGATTGAAACTCTGGTATTTATTGTAAATAGATATTTGCACACATGTGAGTGGGGCAGTGGAGCAGCAGTTAATGTTGACACCTCACTCGGGTGGAGTGCCTTCTGTGCAGAGTCTGCATCCTCCCTGCATTCATGTGGGTTTCCTCTGGGTATTCCAGTTTCCTCCCACATTCCAAAAACATGCTTCTGGAGCATTTCTCCCCAGGCTTCCGCTGAAAATAGGCTTTGCCCTAGTCAGACTTTCCTGTTCAACACGTTTGATAAAAAATATTTAGTCCTTTCATGTTCTTTTATTATTTATTATTAAATATATTTAAACTTTTCATTGTGGCTGTTTTTTGGAGCATATTTAACCTTTGAAGTACTTATATTTATTTGGCCACTCCTGAAAGCCTTGCTGCATTGCTGAAATTCTACCATTTGTATTAGTATTAATTCTACTCAGTATAATTAGGTACCCTTGTAAGAGCATTAGAGTAGCTGGCTTTGGAGTGTTCTGGTTTTAGCACCTACCTTATGGTCTGGGCAGAAGGGGGCATAGCAGGTAAATCTGTGCCAGTCTTACCCAGGTGTGTGTGTTTTTGTGAAAATCAAATCTCAAAGAGTGTGTGTGTGTCAGGTACTTGGAGCAGGGACACAGAGCACTGGTTTCACAGAGAGGGTGATAGACACAACTCTACAGCTGTGCCAGTGTGGAGTCTTACTGGGGGGGGCCTAGAGAGAGAGGGAAAGCCAACACCTGGACAGAGTGTGTTCCCTGTGTGCCCTTAAGGGAAATTGTGTTTGGTGCAAAGAGCTATGTTTATCTATTTTCGTTCCAAGTGAACATCTCTCACTAGTGTCAGTGGTGAGGATTCAGGCTCCTTTGATTGCTGGACAGAGGAGAGATTCACAGTTCTTATGACCTCTCAGTATGTTTTCTGCTTGGGTGTAGTTTGTAAAGTAAGATAATTAAGTAATTTGCTGTTAACATGGACAGCTGCATTCACTGCAGAATTGATAAACCGCATGATTGTTGTATGAGGGTCTTCATCTTCTTTACTTTGATTTCTTCAGCTACAACAGTAATGATGTGACTGCATATGCTGTCTGCTTATATTGTGTGTTTATATTTCTGTGATTTTATTTGATGTCACAGAAAAAGATAACATGTTTGAATAAAATGTTTGTTAAAATGCAGAATGAACCCTTAAATGAATAATGAAGAAAATCACAAGCTACAGTATGCCCTCTGTTCACATGAACAACAGAAATTGTTTCAGCTTTTTTAGTTTTTATTGTACTCTTTAAGTATTTAAAATATTACAAGGCTTTATTTTAAATGTTAAAGCACCACAAAAAGAAAGATGATACCATTGTGCTTCAAACCTAGAAAACCACCAGTAGTTGCACATTTTTTGAATGTGTAAAATATCTATCACTGTGCAACCCTTTTCCAGATTATTCATCCAGTTACTTAAAACGGTATCTCTTAACCCAAATTATACCACTGTACTCCTGATCTGGTATACAAAAAACATTAAACATGTATCATCTGAGCATAATCCTCTCATCCTGTTGTATTTGTACACATTCATTCCAAACTATTATATTGCCATTCTTAGCTGAAAAATAGATGTTATCTGCATTGATAAGAACAAATAGAAACCACATGTTTATCTGTGTCCGTGTGCTACCACTTTAAAATCCATATCAGTCCTACCACATGAAGATAAATGAACAAGATCAGAATCAACAGGCACCCTACATGGGTCATTATACCTCTATACTGCAGATGTGAGGAACTCATTCATCAAACTGTGCAGTGGGTTTCTGCCATACTGCAGTTTAAACAAGTTCACAGACCCAACCAGAATATAGTCTTCCCCATATCTCCTTATTAATTGCACTGACAAATGTGTATTTCATATCTCAGGAGAAAATAATATAACTCCCACCCAACCTCCTGCACTGAAATGTTTTTATTGCAACATGTGCTGTACTCATAAAACCCTGTTCCTGAGCACCAGAAGTTTGTTCCTCACTCACCAGAGTAAAAAAAAAAATCAAATTATATTGTGAAATTTTATTGAACTTTGTATTTAATATGTAGCAAAAATTATTAGTCTCCTGTTCTGCAGACATGCATACCCTGACTCTTTTTTTAAAAAAAAAAAACAGAAAAGTAATAACTACCAAAAATGAAGAATGAACAAAATCAGTTTATTAAAACCCTCAGAAAACAGCTAACTGGTGAATTATGGTATTTGAACAATTCATTAAAGAATACTTCATCTTAACCAGCTGTACTATTACTTGGTCGTTAAATAGATCACTCCCTTAAGTTTCTGTTCCGCATATGCTATACAAAAATTCCTAAGAAAGCAATCACCCACCCACACATTCTTGTATGACTCACTCTGCAGTATATCTTGAACAACCTCGAGTGAAAACTTACATTGAAACCTTTAAAACAGTCATCAGTTTTTGAGAATTTCCAACATTCATTAGTTGTGTCACTCCTCTGTTTTCTCAAAAGGCTGTTTCTCCACTTTCTGAGATAATCCTGTCAAAAGCATAAATAGTTTATTTAGCTAAATTGCTCACAACTGGCATCAAAAATGTTCTAAAGGTGTAAAATAAAAAAATATCCAAATATGTAGTGCCACAACTGTGAACACCAATGATGGCAAATACTCCAGCTGCTAAAATTTATTGTAAGCACTTTTGTCTCTAGGAACAATGACACAAGACTTCATCAGACAATGCCTTACATCAAGAAAAACTTTCTTTATAAAATGTATATATGTCATGTGATCACATTCGCATGGCCTGTTAAAACATTGAACAAATCTCATCTAACAACATTAGAACTATGTTTTAAATGACATCTAACATTAATATTAAAATTTAAACTGTGTGGGGTATATGCATCTAGCAATAATTCTCAGTGTAACTTTGCATTGCCCAATTTAAATTCCTTGTCATTCTCTGTGGGATTGTCCCCCATATTAAAACATACAATACATTTTTTTTTAATCTGTATACTCTCTTGGTTGGTAAAACAAAGTACTGTTATCACTCTTAATCCTAATGTCATAAAATGCATTTATGTGATTTCTAAGTCTTTAATTAATTTTATCAAGATAAAATGAATCACAAGACATACAAGACAGTTTAAACTATAAAAGTGGAGTTACATGTGAAAAACACAAAACTTCTATTTATATTAACACAATAAAAGTTGGGGTAATTGGAATTAAACCTATACCAGCAACATATGAACATTTAAATGTGGCAAACATTAATGCTTTCTTAAAATATACTACATCAGAACAATAATTTCAGGGAGTGTTCCCTTCAAATAAGTCCTTAGAATTAACAACCCCTTTCTTAATAAACATAGGATGACATCCAACGCTCTTCTCTAACTTGATACCAGTGGTCAGAATAAGGGGAGGGACTGGAAAAATTAGGCAAACATTCCATCCTAATAAGCTTTTGCCCTAGCATGACTTTACTGAAGGATATGAAGTGTGAATCTCAAATGTTTGGCATTGTGGATGGACTGTAATAAAACCTGAATTATGTGGGAAAGGGAAAAGAAGACATTATGGATGATCTGACAACAGGTGCATATATGAAGTCAGTGGTGTGTCTATGTGTATGTGTGTGCATGTTTGTGTGTTTTACTGTGTATTTGTGTGTGCAAGTGACTGAAGGGGGGGTACCTCTGCTTTCATGGTGTGGCCACCACCACTGTTACCTAACATGGGAAATGCCGATCTGCACTACATTATAGGTAACATGATTCAGAGACATGCAGATTCACCATAAGGAAATATTTCGTTATTGTGTCTAGTGTGTCTTTGAATCACAAAATACCATATGTGGTAACATGGTGTTTTTACTGTGGGCCACACAGTCCATGTTAGGGATCTCAATTAATTCCTGGACAAGTCTCTTTATACTTCGGTTCCTCATGATAAGGGTTTGGAATGGGTGAGCAATATTTTAATTAATGATTATGCCTATATGTTACGAGAAATTAAGGCAATTATTAATTGTGCACAACATGTATTAGATGTTTTATATATATATATAGTCTACTTCAAAACATTGAATTACTATACCATAACATCAAAAAATCAGAACACTGAAAAGTTAGAACATCAAAATTACATAACAATGAAAATTTAAATCATCACATCCCATAACATCAAATGTTGCAATGCACAAATTAGTAATACCCCCTCCACCTCAAGCATAACTGAACTGACAGACACACAATGTTTCAGTGTTTTGAAGTAGGCCCATATATATATATATATATAGATATATGTATATATATATATATATATATATATATATATATATATATATATATATTTTTTTTTTTTTTTTTTTTTCTTTTGATAGTCAAATCTACATAGAAAAAAGGAAGTGGGCATGGATGCCACCATGGTACCACATTGTGCCAATTTGGTATTGGCTTTTTAGACAAACAATTTTTTATACAAGAACTCTTATTTTAGTAAATTGGTGTTATGCTGCTATTTTATTGGTGATAATATGGATTTGTTTTAAGGAAGCATTATCCGATTTTTTTTTAAAGTACCTTAATTCTACTACTACTTTTTTCAAATTTGTATGTTTTTCTGATTAAAATGATGTTACATTTTTAGATGTTGCTGATTATAAAGATGCATTTTGCAGTTGTTTGAAGACTAAAATTAGCCATAAAAAATGTGGTTAGTAATGTCTACTTCTAATCTAACCTGCATCTGAACTGCGTTAAAAATTATATAGTTAAAAGCCAAGATTATATGGTAAATAAATGACTATGGACACAAACAAACAGAAAGAAGGCATGCAACTATTGACAGAAATTGTGAAAGGCTATCCTAGAGATGTTATTTCAGAAGAAATAGAGAAAAAAGGTACAGATCATTTTTTAAAGAATTGACATAATATTCATTTTGCATCAGCTTTGCCTTTAGTATACACTGTGAATGCTATGTATCGTAAAATATTTAAATTAAGAATTTATCTTTTATATTGACCACTGATATCGAGTTAGAGAAGAAACTTGGATGTCATCTTATGCTCATTAGCAAAAGAGATGTTAATTCTTAGCAATTATTTGACAGAGATAGTTGTTCTAATGTTAAATAATCCATCGACATTTGACACATTTAAATGTTTTGGCTGTAGCCAGTGCAGGTTTATTGCTAAATGCCATAGAAGTTATGGGACACCTGTGCTTTTACCTGCAACTCCACATTTATATTTTATGTAATCTCTTATTTGTCTTGTGATTCATTTTATATTGCTAAAACTAAGCAAAGCCTTGGAGAGCACATACCTGAACATGTTTATGACATTAAGATTAAGAGTGATAATAGTCCCCGGGATTCATGAAGCTCGGCGCAAGGCCGGCGTAAGGCTTGCGCCGGCGGTGCAGTGAATAGCCGGCGCAGTAGCGCCATATACATATTAATGAGAGTGCACCGGAATCACAGACACGTGCGTAGTGTACGTGAGCGAGCCCAGGTAGGATGCGTCTGGAGGCGTGTCTAAGCCGGCATGAGGTGAGCAACCTAATGTGCTGACAGCCACGGTCCGCCCACAATAGTAATGGCAGCAGCCAGGTCCCGTGCAGAATGAAACGCACGTACAGTATCCAACATAGTACCCGCCCCAAATTAATGGAGAAGCAAATACAAGCCACGAAGGCATAAGTGTACCCGCCCAAGGAGCAAAGGATACGATAAGACCGCTGCTCCCGCAATGCACCGCCAGTGTTTACACTCAGAGAAGGTGTACAGCCGATGTCAGCGCCGCACCGGCATAGGAGCAGCGATTAAGGTCACCACCTGTCCCAGTTTGGTTGGGGCAGTCTCTCCATGGCCAGTTGTGGCCCAAAAACGATAGAAATGGCTGATGTGCTACGATTGTAGGACACAATGATATCCCGTATTTAATGTAATGGTAGCATGAATTGGTTATTTCTGTAACAGAAATACCTAAATGACACAAGAAACAGAATAAGCAAGCAAATTGCCACAACAATAAGCTTATATTTAGGCAAACAAGTGAAGTTCTATGCTATATAGTGACCGCTTGTATGTGTCGGCCTGTAAAGTCAGATGTGAGTCCCGGAAATATCCCAGATCGGAAACTGGAAAAGGTGGAAACCCCAGTAGCGACATGGGCATGGTCACCAGGGTTACCTGCTGTCCCAATGTGCCATGGACAGTCCCTGATTGGACAGTTGTGTCCCTGCAACAATCGTAAAAATGGAAAATGACCTCCGATCCCCTGTCAAGAAAATTCCCGCAATATACATGTAATAGTAGCATAAAACATATACATTACTATATGAAACACAGACATGGCATAAGAACATAAATAAGGAACCCAAATGCTTACAGAATAAGCTTATAGTATGGCAAACAAGTGAAGTTCTGTCAACTGCACTAGCCGTGGGTATGTGTAGTTCCACATAACATGCCCCACTATGGGCATTGGAAAAGGTGCCAACCATAATGGTCACAAGCAGTAGTGACAGTACATAGCCGGGTAGCTGTGTTGACATAACAACAGTAAGGAAGCAAGATACCTCAAACACAGGCAAACATGTGCATAGCAACATATCCCACACCCAGCAACGTCTCTGTTGCATACACTGGATGGCGTATGATGAAGTGTAATATCCAGAAGCAGAACCCATGCATTCGGATGTACTACACAATAGCCTCATTGTACATGTCAGTCCCACCCATGTATACCTCTGCACCCAAACCTGCTAGCATCCGTGTGCAGCTATACAACCACACACAATGTGCATACCTGAACTGTGGTAAGATGTTTGTGTTAGGCAATGCCACGCTGGCAAATACGCATTCCACATGTCACCAAGCCACCGCAGGTACAGATATGTAAATGGCTGCATGTGAATGTGTCAGCAGAATGTGTACATCCCGCATGTAGTATGTACCCGCCCAAACCATCTAGGTTTGCATACGACACGGTGCACATAACTGTACACATGTGGACAAGTCGGTCGTTGGACCACCGCATCGATGATTATCTATGCAGAGAAGACGATCACATATAGCGGAACAGGTGACTACCAAACAGGACGACCTAACAGGGTGCTACAGGCAAAGAAGGGGTAACTGGGACATCACATGTGGAGAGTAGCGAGCTGGACGGACAAATACACACGGTCAAGGTAAAGGACGGAACAACATGCATATGGCCGGATGGATGTTGTTCAGAAATATATAGAAACACATATGAAGTTCCAGTTTAGACTCAAATACTATATAATGCATTGAATTGTACCGCATAATATGGCAGTAGAACTAAGCCTGCATGTAATTGGTGAAGCTAAGCTGTAGTGTGATGGAATTCTGAACCTGGCAGTAAGCAGTACAGCAGGCTCATGTCTGTCATCATTAATTATTTGCTGGGTTACAGAACAATAAATGTATGTACATGCATAACAGCACTCCTTCCCCAGAGGAGGATGGCCTTGTGAGCTCTATCGAAGATAACAGTACAACTCCTTACCAGAGAGACAAAGCAACGATTAAGAAATTAACTGTCCACTGTATCGTAACAGTCTAGGGTCCTTGAAACAGCTACAATCACAAAAGGATACTGTAATGTACAAGGTGCCTTGCAAGGCTGTGTTATTCCCATGGGAAAACATTTTAAAAGCACGACCCCAGCACCCAAACAGGGATAGACTATTGCGGACCATAGTGTTGGAAATGCCCTGTGACCGACCACGCCAGTAAGGTGGGCAAAAGCTGATTGTAAACACTATATAAAGAAACTGCTTACTGTATAGAGTCAGACAAAACTCACATACTTGGACTGTATATTATTTAGCCTGCCTGTGTACACTACTAAAACTTTCCGAACCCGAGCCTCCTGTGTTATCGGCTGTCACTTAGAAAAGCCTACTGATAACTACAGTCTGGTTTTAACAACTTATTTCACATTGTGATCCTTGTAATCCGAATTCCCTTGGTAAGCTACAGGTCAGAGTGCATGGCTGGTTAGACATGTACGCTGGAGAATATGCATAAATGGTTCTTCTTGAATGAAAAGACCTCCGACTGAATTGTTGTGTGTAAAGAGGCTGTTTACTGTCTGATCTGTGGCTGAAAAGCGGAAACTGGATCCCAAGAAGAAAACGTGCAGCCTTAAACAGGAGGCCCAGGTAAGGAGTGTTTGCCTTTTGTCTCTATTGTAGATCAGGGACCAGACTACATTGTGTTTCTGTTAACAGTAGTGATATCGGTCAAGACCTACCCACATACTGTTAAATCTGAACATAGGTCAGGGGAACACACAGCAGAGTAAATAGTGATTGTAGACACTACAGTGGATACAGGGAAGGAGACACCACGTGGTATGACAGAAGGGTACGTAGCAGTCGTGGTAGAGGATATGGGAGATTATTGAAGAAACAGATCATGTGATCCGCTTGACGGGTGACGGAAGAATATGCAATCGCAGAGAGCACATAATGTGAGTTACGCAGCAAAATGGGGTAATAAATATGACACTGATGGTATATTACGCAAAATATCGCTACTGAAACATTGTAATCCCTGAAAATTTGATGCACATGTTCCAGGGTAAACACCTGTTCCACCCTGAGAGGGATAGTCCCTCTCTGGCCCGCCGTGTCCTGTAATCAAACCGATCTAATGTCAATTGTCCTGATATCTCAGGTCAAACATTTCCCAGATATATATCAAAATGGTAGCATAAAACAGTAAATTTGTATGTGGAACAGCAAAATATAATAATAAACAGAATAAGCAAGAGAAATGCTACAACAATTGGTCGCCTCCTGGCAAAACGTGAATTCCTGTCCTATGTACTGGCCGTGGGTATGCATTTTCCAGGCAAATTACACGCTCCAACACTAATGTCCCACATTGTGCATTTGAAAAGGTGGCAGCCCTAAGATGTGCAGGCGACAAAACAGCGACAATTGAGTATCCGCCATGCACATCGGTGGACTGAGGTAGTGTACAAGGGAACAGAACACTACAAATGGCTAAGCATCATAATGCATACAGAGAAGATCATAATACAGTAGTACCGATAGCCCCCCACAACCCCTACCACCTCCGATACCACATCCAGGATATTAAGCGGAGGGGAGGCTAGTCCCCCCACGCTATCCTGTGGCAACAGAGGTAGCACAACGAACAAATGTAACAGAAGCTATTGAAACCACATCCCAAACACGTAACATACCTAGGGACACCCGAGTAAGAACACAGTACTAAAACAGAGTGAGGATATCTGTCAATTAATTGAAGTACCGAACCCTCATGCAGGACAGGAAGGCCAGGACCCAACCCCCGTAGCGTATAGACCGTGGACACCAGAAGATATCTGTAAAGTCATAGAGGGAATTCCCCATCCACAAAGTAATCGCTATTCACCATGCAATACCCCTGTATCTCCTGATCGGAAACCAAAAGGGGAATGGCGGATGGTACAGTATGTACAAGCTGTAAATCATGTAAGAATACTTAGGGTAGCATTGGTGCCAGACCCACACACTATATTCAATGCTATGAACATGCCACAGAAGTATCTTACCGTGGTACATATAAGCTATGCTTACTTTGCAATACCTATACATCCACATAGTCCGTATTGCTTTGCATGTACAGTCAGGGTGACAGATACAGCCATACCCGCTATCGCGATACTGTGAAAGTACAACGATATTCTCACAGGGATGGCTAGCTACATTCGTGTTAACTCCACCGGGCCAGTCAAGTTCTACTTTATTTGATGATATTCTGCTTGCGGCCCCTACCCAGCAGCAATGTATGGAAGATACAATAGCATTATTGAGATAATCAGCAGAACAGGGACATAAAGTAAGCAAGCATAAATTGCAACTACAGAGAATACAGGTCAATTACCTGGCATATCTGGTATCCAAGTAGGGTAGAACATCACATGACGATAGGAAGGTAGCAATATAATAAGCACCCAAGCCAACTAACAAGAAGGGAATGATGTCCTGTCTGGGCCGACTAACACTTGTCAAATCTGGATACCAAACAATGCTGTGGAATCCGCTGTATTGTTTGCCTTAACCTTTAATACACCTATGGCAGCACAACACATAGTACACTGGATTACAGTAGCAGAAACAGCGCTCTGCAGACTAGAACGATTGATAGCCTCAACAGCTGTAGTAGGTCTCGTGAATAATCATAACACATGTTGTCAGACCGTAGATTGTAAGCGGAGATATATGACGCCAGTCTTGATGCAACAGCAGGGAAGTAAGCAACGCTACATAGCTGACTACTCATTGCAGTTGGACACTGTGGCATGGTCAGTGCCACATTGTGTACAGGCAGTTGTTGTAGCACCCATGGCAGTACAGGCCCCGCCGTAATGTTACTAGACCACCCTCTCACTGTGAGAATGTCTCATGCAGTTGCGATCAGTCTGCTGCAAGAGAAGATAGCATTCCTGACCCGTGCTAGACATTTGTCATGTTTGACCATACCACTGAGTCAACCTCACATGGTGATTGAACGCTGTACAACATGAAACCTATCAACGCCACGTCCGACACCTGTGTATGGCACACCACACAGTTGCCTATACGAAATGGATTAAATAACTACACACAGACATGATATCACTGATATACCCTTAGATGATGCAGAGGTGACAGTTAATGTGTACGGATCATGTAGACAGAGTCCTACAGGAACGAATCAAGTAGTTTATGCAGTAGTTATTGATAATGACATTGTAGACGGCCAAACCCTGCAGCATAACGGTCTGCTCAAGCAGCAGAATAGATAGCTTTAACACGTGCTTGTACTGTAGCGAAAACTGATGTGTGGACATATGTCCCGATAGTCAGTCTGTTGTCTGTGCAGTGCATGTTTATGAGCAGCAGTGGAAGAATAGGGAATGATAACATCCACCGTAAACCGATTAATCATGCGATACTAACTTGAATGCATTAGACTACATGCAGTTACCCACTGAAGTAGGTAATTGTAAATGTGCAGGGCATAGAAAGCAACAGGATAACAGTAGGAAAGGTGAGGCATGAGCTCATGCACCTGCAAAACAAGCAGCGCCACAGTTGGAAAGTGTTTGTGTGAATGAGGAATGACAAACCTCAGACAGTTTAGATGTAGAAACTGTACAAACAATGCAAACAGCAACTACGAAAGCAGAAAAGCCGACGTGGTTATGACGAGGAGCAATCCTTGAACACGGACTGCACATATCCACAGTGAGAAAGCCAATATTAACGTCTAATGTATTCAGATATGCGGCTTTGTGGAGCCATGGGTAGAGACATGTCTCAACAGGGGGATGGTACATTTGGTTAACAGAATACCCCTAACATACGGAATTACTTAACCACATACAAACCTCATGAGCAGCGTGTCACGCTTGCAGTAGATATCATGCACAGGGAGTATTTAAACCGAAGGGAGTGAGTTTACCTACTCCACCATAACCGCTCCGAACTATTTGTATGGAGTTCATACATCTGCATAAATGTGAAGGGAACAAATACTGTTTAGCGATTACACATATATATAATCAAAATGGGTAGAAGCATTCCCAACCATTAATCCGATGCAGCAGCAGTGGCAAAGGTGCCAGTAAAATAAAGTATCCCTAGATCTGGCATGCTGTAAAGAAGCTACAGTGACAATAGAACACATGTAGTGAACCAGACAATCACGCTACCTGGGGATTACTTCAGATACCATGAATGTCAATTGCATGTACAACCCACACTCAGCACGACTGCTGGCGCCGTAGAATGGGATCCCGAGAAATAAGTAGAGGAGGTTGGTGGGTGACATCCAGACGAAGTTACATGAGCTGTCTACCTCTAGCATTGCTGAGCATGACAACAGTTCCAAATGTAAAGTGCTGCACCCACTTCGAAGTAGTATGTGGAATGGCATATCATGTGCCAGAGTGGAAAGCTGTCATGCCTGCAGAGCCGGAGGTCGATGACTCAGTAGTAGGTGACATGAGAGGATTGTTAACTAGTAACACTGTTCTTCAGTTAAAGTCTGTTACAGATAAGAGCAAACGAAGACGGAAGCATAGCTGACACCAGTATCCTGTGTGTATGTCACTGTTATCCAAAGAACATTATTGCCAAGTGGACATTGCGAATGTCTGTACCGGTACTGTTGGCAACGCCACCGCAGTAAAGTTTGCAGAGAGGTCGCCCTGGGTCCACCTCACATTTCTCAAACTGGTAAAGGATATCAAGTCTGATTGACATCTTGTAGCTGATATACCAAAGAGCCCGAATCACCCGCCGAAGACTGTATAACAATACAAAGCAACCCCAAAGACATTTATGTTTGCTGTCCTAATGATTATACACCTATTAACCATGTTTGTGTTTACGCTACAATTTCTGGGACCTTACCTGCATATAACTACACGGATACAAATACTGATACGTGATGAACTGGCCACAGAGTGTCTTCCACACTTCAACAGATACCTAGGCATGATGCGGTGCATATAGAGACTAGGAACACATTAAATTGCTGTGTTTGTACTGCCATACCTACATCATATGGAGGACTTCCGATGCATGTTGTCCCCTTGGGGATAGATTGAGACTTGTGAATATCTACACTTTGATACAGGTTCTGTGAGATCACAGGACAACGTGGCAATGTACTTACCTGTTACACAAAAAGGAATTGTATGTTATCATAAACATGATACAGTTTCAGTTGGTGGGAGTATTTGTAACATAACTGTGTCTTATTGATGTCATATAACAGCCAAAGATCACAGTACTACTTGTAGCACCATTCCTAATTTGTATTGAAACATCATGAGAACAATGTTGAAGGATGTGCAGAAACATCCTGAATTGTATAAACAGTCCTCTGTTAGAGACAGGAATATGTTACATGCAGAGGTAACCCGCATCAGTATTAAAGTAGAATATTGTTATGTTGTTTGTGGGAAATAAGCATATCAATGGTTACCTGGGAATTGGTCCGCCAGTTGTTATTTGGGTTATCTGTCTCCAGTCACATGACATACTGTACAATTGCCTGTGGGTGCTAAACTAACTATAACACATATAGCTCAAGAACTGGGAACACAGTCGAGAAACCTACTAATCCAGTGGGTGAAATGGAAGCTGTTCTGACATGTCAGTCTTCTGCAAGAGATAAAGGAATATCGATTCATATGGACTTGAGTGACAGCGCCACAACCTGGGCTGGAACACCCGCAGCTTCTGGAGTAGTGAAAACAATCAAGGAACAGAGGAAGTTATCAAAACCTGTCGGAGGAAGGATGAATGTGACTTCCCGCCCTGAACATGTGACTGATGAACTGGATGCAATGAGAACTGTTGTGTCACAAAATGTAATAGCGCACGACTGCACCGCGGGCGCTGAGAATTGGTACGCGCGCGCTTACTGAAGAAGATCGCTGTGTCCAACTACCACATGAAGAGACCAAAAGCAACGCCCACCTACAGGTAATATAGCAGGTGTCATCCATGGCGGAACCAGCCCCAAACCCACTGACTAACCATTTCCACAAACCATTGGGTGGATGGGGTCAGTCATACTGAATATCATGATTGCCATTTGTGTTGTTCTGCTCATATTGGGAGCATGTGTCTAGTGCGGATACTGTGCATGTAAGTATTAGTCAGGACTCTGGCGACATACCTGTACCCGAGACTATGTATCAAGACCTGTAGTGGTATTTGTCAATAGAAAATGCAATCCTACTTGCAATGTACATCAAATTACTTGCCTAGTTAAACGCTCCACAGAGGAAGAGGCTAGGAATGAAATAATGTTGTATATGTTTCTGGATAGAGTAGAAGCAATCAAAGGAGGGAGAATGTTAGCAAAATACATATTTAAACATAGATATGACGTGCAACTTTAGAAGCAAATAGTGTATAATGCATATTATTCTACCTGACAATATAGCAGTACAGCTTCTCATGCATGTAATTGCTTGTAGTGTAGCTGCAGTGTGATTGAACCCTAACCCTAGCAGTAACCAGTGCAGCAGGTGTATGTCAGTCAGCATTACTCATCTGCTCGGTTACAGAATAATACATGTATGTACAGGTATATCTGTCATCCTTCCACTGAGGAGGATAGGCTTGTGAGCTCTAACACAGAGTACAGCTGCTCAGCAGAGAGACACAGGAACCTAGTAGGACACGGAGTGAGGACTGGATATGAACAGTGTTGGAACCGTGACAGAGCAGAATTTACCAAAGTACAGTCTAAGTGAATATGTGGCTCGCAAGGTTGGGCTATCCTCATGGGAAAACATGTAATAAGCATTACCTGAGCACTGTTGTAGGAATACAATGTTCTGTACTCTAGCAATGTAAATGCCTTGTGACTGACCACATCATTAATGTGTGCAAAAGATGATAGTATACAGAATGCTCATACAGATGTAACATGTATAGAGTTGAACAAATGTCTAAACTTTTACTGCATACTCCTTTGCCTCCTGCTGCACAGTAGTAAAATGTTATTAATCCCAGCTTCCTGTGTTAATGAGTGTCATTTTGAAAATACGAATGAGTGTTACAGTTTGATTTAAAAGACTTAATTGACAGATGTTTACGCTCTAGCATGGGAATAGGTCAAGCCAAACATCACAATGTCCATGTGTACCACATACACACAGCCAGTAACACGCAGTAGTAGTGCATGAAGGCATACACGACTGTGGGAATAGTACAGGACATATGGCACGTGCCAAGTGCAGATGCATGACACAAACCCCAGGATGGGTGTCCCTGCAAAGAGGAACATGTGCCAACTACACCTCCCACAGATGTACCGCAATAAAACACATGGCAAACACACAGACACACTACTGTCCAACACATGACTGCAACGGAGCCTGGTCAAACACCAACATGAAGCATGCACAAACAGGGACTTGAGTAATGTTTGCCTTAACACCCCCACATAGGCCAAAGAAGAATAGAATGGACATATGCATGTAATGCTGTGAAGGATGTGTGGTAGTCCTCAGTATCACAGTGTTAGGGACACAGATACACTGTCATCAACCGTGACGTATGTGCAACGACACAGCATACCTGCATGTAATACAGAGGACAATCATGTGCCACAGAAATATACAGTGGCAAAAGAGTATAGTGGATAGACAATTGTACATGTGACAAACTATGAATATAGGTTCACACGCCCATAGGTACAGGGTAGGCCATCGTCCCAGGCCCAGCCATAATACTACACCATAGTTAGGATGACTTTGCCAACCTTCTGTGCTTCAGATGAAATACCCATGATATTGCTGTATCTCCGGCAAGCACTGATAATGATGTAATCCCTGGCCTATACCTGCAATTCTCCATCCAATGGACAACATAGCTGCGAACAAGGCTAGGAAGGATGTCTGTCTCACATGTACTGTGATGTAGATCCACAGCATAATGAGTGTCTGGGTGATATATGTGTCACTCAAACACATCCCATTAATGACCGTGACAAGGTAAATGTCACCTGCCCTAGTGATTCTGAGGGATGCGGATACAGTAGGTGAAGCATACACATGACATATGGGTTGACATGGCCTCGTATGTCAGGCACAGGTCAACACTAAACAGCAGGTATGTGACGGATGTGGCAGGGGTCCTACATGTGGGGCAGCATTACACAAAATGGTGTCATCCTGCATCTGTACAACAATCAACCTATGTGGGCTTCCCAGCTGCTGTAGGTGTATGGTCAGATACAGTCTGAATGGGGCAATGTAGTAGATCATAGGTGTAACACGTAATGGGTACAAGGAGACAATGACCTAGCCTGATGTAGATGTGAATCCCTGCACCAACAGGTGGGCAATGTAGAAGACCCACACAACCACGATAGCAACGCAGTGTGTGGAATGAATGGTGACCGCCAAACACTGTCCCCTGATCCCTGGTAATCACCCCTGTGCTGAGTGGACAGCCACCTATATGCTGGACAGGGGTGACCTAGTAGTTCTCCACAGGTATGATGTTGCATGACGTCGCATTTAGCTGTGGGACATGTCCCTGACAGCAGATATGCATACCTGGGAGGCCCCTTCGAAGGATATCTGTGTCAGATGTCTGTCCCACTATGGCACCTGTTTTGCAGTCATCTACAAACACTGTTGCCCATAGCACCCCTGTGTGTGCCTGTACCGTGAAAATGTAGGTGTATGACAGGAGTGCAGACATGGAAGGGCCCCATGGGACACCACTTGTGACAGGCAGTAGGTCTGATATGCTGCCAGCAACTATGACCGTGTGGGTTGTGTCACATAGACAGTTTACAACACATTCTGTGATGTGCGTGTTCACATCCCAGCCAATGGGTTTATCAACGATACCTGAGGGGGTAATGTGATGAAGGGCTTTGCCAGGTCGAGGTAGGCTGTATGGACTGCAACACCCCCATCAGTGGCCTCGGCGACTGTCCCAAAAATGTCAACCATGCTTTAAAGGCATGAACCGCTCCTGAACAAGACAAACCGTGTGTGAGGCAAAGTATGTATGTCCCCTATGCAGTCATGTACGAGCCACAGTATGATCCCTCCCCATGTCTTTGCAGATAGGTCTCCTCAGGGTAATGGGACAGTAATAACCAGCCTCAGTGGAGGTATTGGCCTTGTGACGTGGGACTACAGCTGCCATGTGACACAACCTGGGTACCCTACCTGAGGTGAGGCTACAAAGAAATAGCTGTCCTAACTGTGGGTCCAATTCATAACTGAGATAGTGGAGTACACAGCGGGTCACCAGCTGGTCTCATGGATGCTATGTCCACTACCCTGAGAGAGCATGTCCCACCTGTGTGTCACAGAACATTTGGTGACCACAAACCACTGGTACACACATCTCCTCATGTGTGGGGAGGGTGTGGAGATGTCCTCACTGGACTTGTCAGCCTGTATGTTGGCAATGTGTGTATGTTGAGTAAACCCCACCTCTATGTGAACCCAGTCAGAGCATATGTGGGAGTGAGCTCCCAGGTGTCGAAAGCATAGCAACTGAAGGTGGTATGATTGTTAGCCAGGTCCATGTAGGTATATCTGTGGAATGTGCCCTGACAATTTCATGACAGTGTGTAACTCTACACATATGATGACCAAGGGTGTCATACCTCACAAGGTGTCTGCTCCACCTTGTAGTAGCCACCTCCTCGTGTTGTACATTCTGTGTATGGCTGGGGTACACCACACTGGATGCTTGGCATTGGTACAGTGAACCACAGTTGGGTAAGTGAATGACTGGCTCATGCAGTCCTGTAGGTACTGGTAGATGGCAATGTGATTGATGCAGTGGCTGCCGCATCGTCGACCACTGGCTCAGGGTCCTTAAAGGAGACCACAGTAGTGCGCAGAATTGTGTAGTCTGCCTCTGAGCAAGCAATGTGTATGGTAACTGGCAACACTCACAGCAACGGATGCCAAAAGCAGAAGCCAATGTCCAAATAACATAGATCAACTTCTGCATGACAATATGTCTTATCATACATGTATTGACACGCGTCTGCTAATTACAATTGCAAATGGCCGGTAAGACTGGCCTAAAGTTCCCGTGATGTACACAGTCTGGGGGTGTTGTTCCGATAATAAAGTGGCAATACCTCCCAATCGTGACCTCTGGGTATGGTATGAAAGTGGTTGTTAACCTGCAACATTGGATGTATAGCATTGGTTTCTGGTGTCGGAAGACATGGTTCCTGTAGCACAACACAGTATGGGTAGTCAAGCACACATCCGCGATTGCTGAACACACAGCATCAGTGAAACCCACTGCTCACAAGGACACAGTCCGACAAGCTCTACACTTTAAATATGCACAGTGGTGTCCATTGTCGGACCCAAAAATTGACATCACACCAGATTCACGCCTTCTTTCAATACGCATCTGAACTCATTGTCGCCACAGGTACACATATGCACTGCAAGCGTGTTTAATGTTGATGATAGCTGTCCATGTAATGCAGTACAGATGCACAGAAATACCCAGGGTACGGTCCATAGAACTGCGCCCACATCACAGTCCCGCACACATGAAGGATGTGTAATGGGTACTGTCGATTGTTGCAGTCAAGGGATTCTGGGTATGTAGACTCTGGCCCGTGTTGCTTCGCAGCCAATCCTTTGTCCCGCCTGGGAGGGATGTGTGTAGCACCTGCCATACTATCCGCTAATGATGCAAACCATCCACTGGAGAATGCTAAATGCAGGTGTGAAATGTGTACAGCCCTATACTAGTGTCCAGTAGGCAATTGTCATGGATGGACAAATCCGTATGCCCAAGATGCCACCCACAACCGCAAACCCGGTAAATTACACAGCCGCTGTAAGGCATAACACAGGAAATACACATAGGGACTGCAGTTGAGATTCCACATACAAAGTCGGACCGCTGTGCCAACACCGGCGCACACAGCACTCAATCTGCCAGCAACAGACTGAGGAGCACCCGCTACCATACAGCGGAACAGATGTGCGACCTGTGGAACACATACTAATGGCACACACACAACGACACGTAGGATATGTAAACTATGGCATTCCCACCTATGAAGACAACATGGTTAAATGAATACATAGGTAAGCAACATGATCCGTGGTGTTATATTGGAAATACAGTGACGGATATGTCCCATTGGGATGTCTGCGGTTTATATGAAGCAGTTGCTAACCAGCATCTTTGGATGTATGTCATTTGTCCACAGTACTAGATCACCTGGTTATGTAGCACCATGTGGAATGGGTAGTCCAACAGACATCCGCGATTGCTGAACACACAGTATCAGTGAAACCCACTGCTCACAAGGACACAGTCCGACAAGCTCTAAACTTTACATATGCACAGTGGTGTCCATTGTAGGACCCAAAAATTTGTCTAAAGACAGGAATGCCGCCTTATTTCATCACCTAACTGAACTCATTGTCGTCACAGGTACACATATGCACCGCAAGCGTGTTTAATGTTGCTGATAGCTGTCCATGTAATGCAGCACAGATGCACAGAAATACCCAGGGTACCGGGTCCATAGAACTGCGCCCACATCACAGTCCCGCACACATGACGGATGTGTAATGGGTACTGTCAATTGTTGCAGTCAAGGGATTCTGGGTATGTAGACTCTGTGCTCGGTGTTGTTTCGCAGGCAATCCTTTCTGCCCCGTGGGAGGGATGTGTGCGTAGCACCTGCCTTACTCTCCGCTAATAATGCAAACCATACACCGGAGAATGCTAAATGTAGGTGTGGAATGTGTACAGCCCTATACTAGTGTCCAGTAGGCAATTGTCATGGATGGACACCCGTATGGCCAGGATGGCACCCACAACTGCAAACCCGGGTAAATGACATAGCCGCGGTAAGGCATAACACAGGAAATACACATAGGGACTACAGTTGACATTCCACATACAAAGCCAGACCGTCGTGCCAACACCGGGCGCATACAGCACTCAATCTGCCAGCAACAGAATGAGGAGCACCCGCCACCGCACAGCGGAACAGATGTGCGACCTGTGGAACACATACTAATGGCACACACACAACGTCACGTAGGATATGTAAACTATGGCATTCCCACCTATGAAGACAACATGGTTAAATGAATACATAGGTAATCAACATGTTCCGTGGTGTTATATTGGAAATACAGTGACGGATATGTCCCATTGGGATGTCTGAGGTTTATATGAAGCAGTTGCTAACCAGCATCTTTGGATGTATGTCATTTGTTCACAGTACTAAATCACCTGGTTATGTAGCACCATGTGGAATGGGTAGTCAAACAGACATCCGCGATTGGGGAACATACACCAGCAGTGAAAAGCACTGGGCAGGTGGACACAGTCCAGCAACATCTAACTTGACATATGCACATCGGTGTCCATTGTAGGACCCAAAAATTCTGTTCAGAGAATGCCTGCTAGCTTCCTGCATTACTCACGTGATCTCATTGTCGCCACCACGCCACAGGTACACATATGCACGCAAGCGTGTTCAATGTTGATGATAGCTGTCCATGAAATGCAGCACACATGCACAGAAATACCCAGGGTATCGGGTCCATTCAGCTGCGCCCACATCACAGTCCCGCACACATGAAGGATGTGTAATGGGTACTGTCCACTGTTGCAGTCAAGGGAGTCTGGGTATGTAGAATCTGGCCTCGTGTTGTTTCGCAGGCAATCCTTTGTCCCGCCTGCGGAGGGACGTGCGTAGCACATGCGCCACTCTCCGCTAATAATGCAAACCATACCGGAGAATGCAAAATGCAGGTGTGAAATGTGTACAGCCCTATACCAGTGTACAGTAGGCAATTCACATGGATGGACAAGCGATGACTAAGATGGCACCCATAACTGCAAACCCCGTGGAATTACACTGCCGTAGTAAGGCATTACACAAGTAATACACATAGGGACTACAGTTGACATTCCCCATACAACAAACACAGACAACCAGCCGATGAAGTCCAAAGCAAAGACGAGGTACTGTAGGGACCGCCAGTGACCACTCAGAGCACACCAAGAATTAAAGGCAGTCACCATAGTCTATTGGAGCCCACTTCGTCTGCTTCATAAGCAGACTTATTCAGAATACATACAATGCAGTCCAACCTACTACATTTAAAAGCATTAATTGGTCAGTACATTAGATGTGCTAGGTACTAATTACATGCCTTAAAGGCAGACAAGCAAACAAACCTTACTTGGGTTACAGATCCCACACAGTGAGGACATCAGACATTGCTTCGAAAGGTACAGTCTTCATCGGAAAATAGAAATATATGTACATATATGAAAGATGAACCAACATAAAATGTTTTCCAAATGTCTGACTGTGTAAGATACATATATATGTCCTACGGATTGTGCCAATATATTAACAGAACTGCAGACACCTAGTAATATAAATGAACCATAATATATACACATAAACCGTATGATTATGACTAATGTAAAATAGACCAACGAAATGTAAAGATTCACAATGTGCTAATGTAAATATTCATTTAGAAGGTTACTTAAATAAATCAATTCAGACATCCATGTCTAAATACTAACACAAGGCCAGCGAGGTGCTTGCCCTCACATGTACTGGGATGTTGTTCCACAGCATAGTGAGTGTCTGGGTGATGAATCTGTCCCAACAACACGCTCGATTAATGACAGTGTCAAGGTGTACGCCAGCTGCCCTTGTGGTTCTGAGGGATCTAACTTATTTACGGAAGCATAGTCATCAGATCTGGGTTCGACATAGCCTTGTATGCCAGGCACGGGTCACCTCTGGGCAAGTGGTATGCAACTGTATACAGCTGGAATTCTTTCAGTCGGTCAGTATAACACATATACCTGAGACCCTGCATCTGTTTGTCGATGAACTGTTGGTGCCTTTCCAGCTGCTGCAGGTGTTGGGTCAGATACATTCTGAACGGGCATTGTACCCAATCATAGGTCTAATGAGTGATGAGTACAAGGGGACAATGACCTCCCTGATCTAGATGTGAATCCCTTCATGATGATGTGGGCAATGTGGAAGGTCTACCTAACTATGTTAGCAACATGTGTGTCTAACGAACGGTTAACAACAACACGTGTCCCCAGATCACTGGTAACCCCTCTGTGCTCAGTGGATTGCCACCTATATGGTAGCTCGGGTAACCTTGTTCTTCCCGAAGGGTATGCCTATGCATTTCCTGGCATTTAGCTGTAGGACATGTCTCTGGTACCACTTATCCACATCTGTGAGGCACTCCTGAAGGATATCTGTGTCAGATGTGTGTCTGACTGGCACCCGGTTTGCAGTCATCTGCAAACATTGTCACCCATAACCCCTGTGTATGCGGTACATTGGAAACGAGATGCTGGAAATAGTGGACCCAGGACTGAGCCCCATGGGACACCACCTGTGACTGGCTGTGAGTATGACATGGCGCCAGCAACTATGGCCATGTGTGTTCTGTGACTTAGCCAGTTTGCAACCCATATGGCGATGTATGGATTTACATTCAAGATGACGGGTTTATCAATTATACCCGAGGGGGGTATTGTGTCAAAGGCCTCTGCCGGGTTGAGGTAGGCTGTATGGACTGCTTTACCCTCAGCAATGGCCTTGGTGACTGATTCTACAAAGTGAAACACGTGTAAAAGGCATGATCTGACTCTGACCAAGCTAAACTGGGTTGTATCCAAAGTATGCGAGTCCCCTATGTCTTTATCTATGTGTTCCATTATGATCCATCTCCATGGCTTTGCAGATAAGGCTTGTCAAACTAATGGTATGGTAATAACCAGGGTCAGTGGAGGCACCATCTATGTGGAGTGTGACTACAGTCGCCCTGTGCTACTACTCAGGTACATATCCTGAGGTGAGGCTAAGATTAAACAGCTGTCCTAAGTGTGGGTTTAATTCCCCATAGAGTTCCTGGAGTACACAGCTGGGACACCATCTGGACCCATGGATGCTGTGTTGACTGCCTTGGGGCTGGATGTGGGTAATGCTGGACATACCCACGGCAGACGTGCACGCTCCTCGAGTCCGATGCCCAAGGGACCACACACATAGCCGGCCTTAGGCATAGGCCAAGTAGGTAGCCGCCTAGGGTGTTGCTCTACCGGGCACCTTTCCAGACTCTATTTGGTGTAGGTAGACCAGGAGGGGGTAGCGGTGATGTATCGGTGGCAACTTCTGCCTAGGTCACCACTTAACCTAAGGCCACTCTTCCCGTGGGTAATACAGCAGTACCCACACCCAGACGCTGGTCATTGCTAGGGTCATTGCTAGTATGGCATATCATCTATGTCAGGAAACCATATATCCCCAGACATAATGGCACAGCATAATGCCTGTTCGCCGCCAAAGGCAGACATATCGCCACCCGCGGTGCGGACGCATTCGCGCCGAGATGTCCGCTAACAATGTCGACATTGTCTCGCTTTGTGAAACAAACTCCACATAGACATTCAATAATAGACAGCGACGGAGAACCCGATGTCCTCGTGGCTGAGCTGTTCAACCTGTTCTGCCATGTTAAATGTGTGTAGCACAGCGAACCGCCCAAACCAAGCAACGGACATGTCTGTGGCCCAGTGAAAGTCGCCACGCAATGGTAAACCCTTGTAATATTGCGACACAGGCCATACATACGGAGGGTTAGTAATGGAAATTGGTCAGTACGACCAGACCGTGTGCAATTAGTATAACAAGATCTACAACGGGTACACCGCCAATCGATGCACACGGTTACGAATAATTGGGGGCCGTGACATGGTACCATGGACACGGACAAAACGCGCCCATGTGACTCATCTAACATTCGTACAGGGTCAGGGCAGTCCCGCATAGTGGGCGGACAAGACCAAACCCAAAGCACCACAGCAACACCCTGACAACCAAGGCCTGTATGCGTATGGGATATAAGCAGCTGTCATCTGAACAGCCCTGCGGTGACGACATATGCATCCTGGGCCATGAGCGAGGGGAATTAGGAATGTTCAACATGCAGTACCGCACCTTTCCCAGCAGGAGAATGGATGCCTGTGACGCGGTGTGCGGGGATATGTAAATGTACATAGGTACCATGGGTATGCATATTAATGACAACGAACAGCTAACGGTACTGGTCACAGTAACCGCAAACGGAATGCAGTCACGCTTGAATTACGACTATAGAACATATAGATGTGCACGCAGTACGTAAGCGCCCATGCTGCAAAGACTGTTACATATATAAAGCTGTAAGTGCTTTCTGCACACGCCCGCCAACCGGATCAGACATATGTTACCGAATAGTCACAAGTTACGCATATCTCGTATCCACACAGTCACTGTTAACATATATAAACGGACTACGGATATGCATGTGCGCGCGTAACCCACAATCCGACATGCGAAAAGCGTGCGTGTGTGATCCAGTGGAACCAGGGAAGGTTACGGATGTCTCCTCCACACATTTACATTCATAATTGTAAAATATATGCTTAAATAGTACTTATTGATTCCATGCTTTGTTATCGTAATGCTACTATTATACACATTGATATACAATATCCTGATCAACACACTACATTCTAAGGTGCACTCACAACAATTATCAACTATGTGTCAGGATACTGATTGTATTTACCAATATTGTATATATATTAACACATTGTTGCCGTATTATTGTTTCCATGAAGTAAGGCATGCAACACTGATATGTATATGTCACGGTAAAATTAAGACTTGGAGCACTGTCCACCTAACTATGAGCAGGTTTATTGATTATTTCGCTTTAAACCGACTCTGAAGGAAGTGTATAGGGACGGCTATGTCATGCATTCCGCATCCGACGATGCCCCATGTTAGTAGGTGAAAGAGCTCAGTATCCTTTCACTGTGGAGTCTATCGATTTGACAGTGTCTGTTTTGCCGATATATGTTCCATAATGTCGCTTATGAAGATGGGCAGGACGCAAGGTTTGCTGTATTTCCGCGATACTGGCACGTGGATATAGATAGGCCATGTCATACAAACGATGGGTAGTCAAGCAGACATCCACGATTGGGGAACATACAGCGCAGTCAATACCACTGGCCAGATGGTGACAGTCCAACACGCTCTACACTTTACAAATGCACATCGGTGTCCATTGTAGGACTCCAAAAATTACGGCGCTTGTCTGCTATCCACTGGGATCAGCCAATCAGAGTACTAACCGTGACTACGCACAGCTAGACATATGCACCACCAGCGTGTTTAAGGTTGATGATACCTGCCCATGACATGCAGGACATATGAACAGAGGTCCCCAGACTGCCGTGGTCCATACATGTGCGCCCATATCCCAGTTCCGCACACATGAAGGATGTGTCATGCATCGTGGGGTTGCAGCCATGGTATCCTGGGTATGCAAAATGGGGCTCGTGTTGTTTGGCAGATAATCCGCTGTCCCGCCTGGGAGGGCTGCGGGTACAGGACGTGCCTTAGTCCCCAGTAAGGATGCAAAGCATCCATTGGGTAATGCTAAAGGCAGGTGTGAAATGTGTTCAGCCCTACATCAGTGTCCAGTAGGCATTTCCCAAGGATGGACAAACGTACGGACAAGATGGCACCCATAATAGCAAACCTGGTGGAATCACACAGCCGTAGTAAGGCATGACACAGGACATACAGATGGAAACAACAGTAGATACACCCTGTAGACATCCATCCTGCCGCATAATCCCAGCGCATACAGCAGCCAAGGTGCTATCAAGTATGTGGGGATCACCCGCCCACTCTGCGGAACATACGCGACCTGTGGAACACATATTAATGGCACACCAACAACGCCAACTAGGAAGGTCATACTATCGTTAAAATATGGCGCTCCCACACATAAACAACATACTGTCATGAATAAATAGGTTCTACATGTACCGCTGTGTTATAATGACAATACAGTGGCGGATAGTTCACAATGGTACCTCTGAGGATTATCTAAAGCAGTTGCCAACCTGCAGTACTACAGTAACACCATATGGGTAAATTGTGGAAGGACACGGGTTCCGTGAGCACTACATAATATGGGTAGGCGGACAGACATCCGGGACTGGGGAACATACGGCGGCAGTCAAACCCACTGGCCGAATGGACACAGTCCAACATGTTCTAAACTTTACATATGCACATCGGTGTCCATTGCAGGACCCAAAAATAACTCCTTAAGTATGTGTGGGCAAGATAGTGTGAACCGAAGAGGTGACAGCCGTGACTACGCACAGGTAGATATATGCACCACAAGCGCCTTCAAGGGTGATGACAGCCGCCCATGAAATGCAGGACATATGAATAGGACTCCCCAGGCTGCTGCGCCCATACACGCACGCTCATTATCCCATTTCCGCACACATGAAGGGTGTGCAAGGGTACTGTCGAGGGTTGCAGACATGGGATCGTGGGTATGCAAAATGGGTGTCGGTGTGGATTGGCAGATGATTCGTTGTCCCGCCTGCAGCGGACGTGGCCATGGCATATGCATTCCGCAATACTAATACCGATCATCCACGAAATGGAGAATGCAGCTGTGAAATGTTGACAGCCCGATACTAGTGTCCAGTAGGCAGTTCCCATGGATGGACAAACGACGCCAAGATGGCACCCATAACTGCAAACCTGGGGGAATCCCACAGCTGTTGCAAGGCATAACCCAGGGAATACAGATAGGGTCTACAGTAGACACTCCCCATTCAAAGCCAGACCGATGGGCAGATACCGCGCATACAGCACTCAATCTGCCAGCACATCTATGGGGATCACACGCCCATACAGTGGAACAGATGGGTCACCTGTGTAAACATACCAATGGCACAATCTCCACGCCTGCTGGGAATGACATACGGTTGTCAAACTATGGCGCTGCTCAACAATGAAAGACATCCTTCGTGAATTAATAGGAGTGATGTCAATAGACCATGGCAAACACCCAATGAACAGGGAAGACTTGCTGGCACCCTATGGCCACAAACCATGTCACACATAGGTAGATGGAACAGTCAACTTAAACATTTCGTCCACGACAGGTCGTGATATGGTATCCAAAGGTACTTCATAGACATGTATGCGCTTATCACCCGCTGGCCCGTGGAGGCTTACACATAACATGGAAGTATCCAGGCTTTAAATGTCCACCCTTACACTTCCAGTTGTCACTGTCTATGCGAGCAATGGAGATTTAGCCACAGCATAGAAAGCAGGGACGCATTGCTAACGAAACACACACATGTCAACATCACAGAAAGCATACTATGAACACACGATACATGATATTGTACTATGAAACACAAACAAACCAGCAACCTGCAGCAAGAATAGTCCCCGTAGTTCGACACAACACAAGTCTTCGTAACATTTAAACAGTTCATTACAACATGCAACCTTTTCGTTGATTCCACAACGGTGCAGAATAACAGCTATGTCTAGAATGTTCACAATCAAGAAAGTGAGACTTAACATGATTTTAAATATCACACTGTTGATTGTGAACACTTAAAGGATTTGCTTATTCAGTTGTATTTGGCGAAAGCAACGGAAACACACACACACACGGAAGGGACGGAGATGAACCTACGCCTATTTACATGAACTCAGTACAGTATGAAGCATTCACAGAACGCTTACCGAAGTTAACTGACGTGAGCGCTGTCAGAGGCATACTTGTAGGCTGGTGACGCCACCAAGAAGACAATAGTTGGCAATAGCCAAGGCATGTGTTGCGGAGCCGCCTAAAAGCATAATCAGTCGCAGAGGCAGCTAGAAACACACACACACAGAGACACACACACACGGAAGGGACGGGAGACGAACCTACGCCTATCTACATGAACACACTACAGTATGAAGCATTTACAGAACGCTACCGACTTTACTGAACAGAGCGCTGTCACACGATACTTGTAGGCTGCTGACGCCACCAAGAAGACAATAGTTGGCAATAGCCAAGGCATGTGTTGCGGAGTGCCTAAAAGCATAATCAGTCGCAGAGGCAGCAGGAAACACACACACACAGACACACACACACGGAAGGGACGGGGACGAACCTACGCCTATCTACATGAACACACTACAGTATGAAGCATTTACAGAACGCTACCGACTTTACTGAACAGAGCGCTGTCACACGATACTTGTAGGCTGCTGACGCCACCCGAAGACAATAGTTGGCAATAGCCAAGGCATGTGTTGCGGAGCGCCTAAAAGCATAATCAGTCGCAGAGGCAGCTGGAAACACACACACACAGAGACACACACACACGGAAGGGACGGGGACGAACATACGCCTATCTACATGAACACACTACAGTATGAAGCATTTACAGAACGCTGCCACCGACTTTACTGAACAGAGCGCTGTCACACGATACTTGTAGGCTGCTGACGCCACCGAAGACAATAGTTGGCAATAGCCAAGGCATGTGTTGCGGAGCCGCCTAAAAGCATAATCAGTCGCAGCGGCAGCTGCAAACACACACACACAGAGACACACACACACGGAAGGGACGGGGACGAACCTACGCCTATCTACATGAACACACTACTGTATGAAGCATTTACAGAACGCTACCGACTTTACTGAACAGAGCGCTGTCACACGATACTTGTAGGCTGCTGACGCCACCAAGAAGACAATAGTTGGCAATAGCCAAGGCATGTGTTGCGGAGCCGCCTAAAAGCATAATCAGTCGCAGAGGCAGCTGGAAACACACACACACAGAGACACACACACACGGAAGGGACGGGGAAGAACCTACGCCTATCTACATGAACACACTACAGTATGAAGCATTTACAGAACGCTACCGACTTTACTGAACAGAGCGCTGTCACACGATACTTGTAGGCTGCTGACGCCACCAAGAAGACAATAGTTGGCAATAGCCAAGGCATGTGTTGCGGAGCCGCCTAAAAGCATAATCAGTCGCAGAGGCAGCTGGAAACACACACACACAGAGACACACACACACGGAAGGGACGGGGACGAACCTACGCCTATCTACATGAACACACTACAGTATGAAGCATTTACAGAACGCTACCGACTTTACTGAACAGAGCGCTGTCACACGATACTTGTAGGCTGCTGACGCCACCCGCAAGACAATAGTTGGCAATAGCCAAGGCATGTGTTATGGAGCGCCTAAAAGCATAATCAGTCGCAGAGGCAGCTGGAAACACACACACACACACAGAGACACACACACACGGAAGGGACGGGGACGAACCTACGCCTATCTACATGAACACACTACAGTATGAAGCATTTACAGAACGCTACCGACTTTACTGAACAGAGCGCTGTCACACGATACTTGTAGGCTGCTGACGCCACCAAGAAGACAATAGTTGGCAATAGCCAAGGCATGTGTTGCGGAGCGTCTAAAAGCATAATCAGTCGCAGAGGCAGCTGGAAACACACACACACACACACACACAGACACACACACACACACGGAAGGGACGGGGGACGAACCTACGCCTATCTACATGAACACACTACAGTATGAAGCATTTACAGAACACGCTACCGACTTTACTGAACAGAGCGCTGTCACACGCATACTTGTAGGCTGCTGACGTTGGCAATAGCCAAGGCATGTGTTGTGGAGCGTCTAAAAGCATGATCAGTCGCAGAGGCAGCTGGAAACACACACACACACACACACACACACACACACACACACACACACACACACACGGATGGGACGGGGGACGAACCGACGCCTATCTACATGAACACACTACAGTATGAAGCATTTACAGAACGCGCTACCGAGTTTACTGAGCAGAGCGCTGTCAGGAGGCATACCCCTACGTGAGTGGTATCATTTGCAGAGGCAATGCGCCCGATCAGGAGTTAGGACAGAGTGCGCAGTCACGCAGTCTGTTACCATCCTGTCGCCGCACACCAACACGCTAGTGCTGCAGTCGGAATAACAAGTAACTACTGATCAGTACATCACTGCCTACTGGGCATGCTCAGACACTTAGACTCAGCACAGAGCAGACATGCATACACATGGTGCGACGGCATGGGTGGCGGAATGTGGACCGTCGTGTGTGTCCAGCCACACAACAGAAACCTGGCCATGCCACAGACGTGGCCGCTATGTAGGGGATACAGGCATGCACCCGGGTATAACTGCAGACGGGCGGTGTGCACTGTGCTGTGTGTCTATCTACACAGCTGCCTACTGGGCATGCTCAGACACTTAGAGTCGGCACAGAGCAGACATGCATACACATGGTGCGACGGCATGGGTGGCGGAATGCGGACCGTCCTGTGTGTCCAGCCACACAACAGCAACCCGCCATGCCACAGACGCGCCGCTGCTGCGGGAATATCTAGGTGCAATTAACCATGTGTAGGACTGGCCTACCGCTTGTTGCATGCTACAGACAACCCTCCCAAACACAGGATACCTTCACAGATGTCCGGAGGACACTGGTGAGTGGGCATGCTCTCACAACAGCACCGTATTGGGTGACATGAACCACCCATACATAGCCTGGGAACATTACCCATGGCACAACACACTACGCCAGCAGTCCCAGGTGTTCACACACCTGGCCACTGTTAAACAGCCATGCACCATACATACTAGGGGGGGATGTCTGACAGTTCTGCCCATCACACATGGTGAGGATATGCCCCACACAGGATGTACAGCCCTCAATGGTGATGCAAGACCGTATAGTGGATCCACTGGTCATCCACACCCTGTAACCAACACCAGCATGGGGAACATCAGTGATGACCTCTCCACAGAAAACCACACACATCATACAACCGGTGTGGTACCCTACAAGTCCTCCATGCCAGTGTTGAACACAGGCCAGACCGGCAAACGCCTAACGAATGCCTTCCCCGACCACCCACATGCATGTCTGCAACAGGCAAACATGATGACATCAGGACCTTGTCCACCACAGGTAGGCACATGGTGTGGTGGACCGCAGCCACTGACTACCTGTACATCAACAGTTGGAGCTAATACATGGCAGAGCAATGACAGTACCAGGGAAACCATCACCCATTCATACCAGCGTCACCATACGGCCCCACATACCATCATCCACGGCCGCCAGGGAGTGGTACTGCAGAGGGCACATGAGACAACCATAGGGCCTTCCCTAACTGTGGTAAGGACATGGTTGGGGCACACAGACTTGGCTGGAAATGGTCCAGAATGGTACAACAGTCACTGCACCCACAGACATTGTCTGCAAACCAGAGGACATGTTCCATGCATACATCCCCCAAGAGGGAACATATCCAACCCACCAGAGTGTACCCTCACAAACATCTCATATGGCCTGGAGTGATCCCATATCACTATGGCGGTTGACACGCCAGCAATGGGCACCGATGGTGTCCCTGGCTGTGTGCTACCCATCCTCATTGAGGCCCTCGGCCCACACATGCGCCACTGTGTCATGTTAGCCTTACTATGGGCTATGTCCCCAATGGATGCCATATGGCATCTGTGGTCCCACTATGCCAGGGTAGTGCTCTTATGGACTGTCAACAGCCACACCCTATACGCTTGACAAGCGCTGTCTGCAAAGCTGTGGGAGGTCCATACAGGTGGCCATGGTTACAGATAGCGTGTACAGCCAATACCGAACATACCCACAACTACATAGTCAAGGGCGGATCCTGCCTCCCTAACCTGCTCGCCCAGTCTGGAGTGGTCACCAAGGCCATTGATGGGGATACGGGTTTGCACACAGTACCATGACCTGGTGGGAGCGCTCAGAGCACACTACACATGGGACCCATGGAAAGGCTCGCCAGCATACATGTGGGGACATATGTCACCCGATGCTTCTCAGACAGGTTGGAGGTCACACCACACAGGGTTGGTGCTCAAGGTGCCTTGTCACACTCATATCTGGACCCAGTGGAGGCCCACAGGGCTCACTCCTGGGCCCCTGCCATATGGCATCCGACCTTCCAATGTGCATGCAATCATAGGGGATTGTAGCAGACAAGGTATGCAGATGACTACGCACCGCCAACATACCCAACACCCCATGTTACACGGACATCCACCTAGGGCGCCATAGACATGGATGCCTGGTGCCAGAGCCATGGCCTGCTACTAAATGCCAGAGAAGGTGCAGCCCTACCCAGTGTGAAGGACATGTTCGTCCCAATGTCACATGTAGGTGGTACGCCATTAAAGATGGTGGACATGTTCAGGAAATGGCTACCACACCTGTCGGCAACCTCTGTCAACACACACAATGGCAATGTGGGTGTGAAGACATTCCATTGTGGCCTCCTGGTCTGGATGGAATCGCAACCACATCAGGGTGTTCATTGTACCCCTGTACACATCACACACCAGAGCAATGACTGCGCATAATGGCACATGTGGCCTGTAGCTAACCTGACGCCTGCAGCACTCGGAAGGACCGCAAACGCTCCACAAGACGGGATGACGGTGCTAGGACATGTGTCACAAGCTGCACGGCCAAGGGGACACCGGCTGTAGATCTTCACAGCACATCTGCTCCGTGGTGATCTGTGCCTGACATACACGGCCATGTCTGACCTGGGTGACATGGGCACATTCCACCTCCCAGGCTCCATGCAAACACGGGCACAGAAGCGACTGTCAAACACCTCAACACAAAGATGAGTGGGACGTGCTGGGGGAACAGGGTTAACGGCCAGACACCCCTACAACACGGGAGGAGTGCCAGGCCATGTGAAGGAAAGGCCCTGACTGCCTTCGCCCAGGACTGCTAATGACGGTGGATGTGTGACGATAGTTATGCGCCAGGCAACATCTGTGTGTCACTGCTAGACCAGGGACTGGGGACTGATGGATATGGCATCCCCATCCTGAGGGGTGTTAGACGCCACACACAGTCATGCTAGGTCCACACATGTCGTAGGGCACATATCCTGTTACGCTCATGTGCGCCTATGTACCTATGTAGGGTCCATGCCGGATGCGGTAACTGTGCTATGCTGATGTTGCCAGACATGCCTGTGGGTACCCCACGACTACACGCGGGGAACTAATTACAGTGCTCCCAGTAGGCACGCAAGTACACCATCAGTATCATACGGGTTAACTGCACCGACATGGTGCTACACATGTAACCACCACACATACTGTGTACACATATCAATGAATGCTGCACCTGTCCTGCATGGTATGTCTGCTGCATGATGTCCGTGCACAACCCACATCACATACACACCTGTCGCCAGCCATACACACACACCACAACATACACATCACGTACTATGCGGACACAGGTATCACATACACCTCTCACTATCGTGTCCACCCTGTGCATCAGAATATGTTAGCTTAACCGCAGTGATGGTGTAGCTCACAGTTATGCGGCAGAGACTTCATCATATGCACAGGGTGATATGTGTGCCACAGGCATGGGCTGTACCAATGGATGACATCATGTGTGTGTGTACGGGCCTGTGCATTGAGTGGGCATGACTATGTAGATTGCATGTGGGTGTGGTGGAGCCCTACAGTTGTGTCTGCTGTGTGTGGGTGTGTGTGTACACAGTTCAGTCATCTGTGATGCCTACACGGGTATGCTTGGCAGCCCCTGACTGTACAGTGCAGGTGTTACGGCTCACTGTGTCTGCCGGGCGGCGACGCGGACCCGCCTCGCCTGGGGTCGCACGGGCACGACCGGGTGGAGGTAACGGACTGTCCACTCTCCGATGTCACATGTCCGCTGGAAACGCGCCCACGACGGGCCGCCCAGGGCCACGCCCACGCGGCCTGCTCTGTCCTGGTGTGGATGGTGTAGTAGCAGCTGCACTGCTGCTGCTACCAGCACTGTCTGGGTGGGCATGGGAGGTGGCACGCACACGCTGACCTGCAGCAGGTGGTGTTGCTGGCACACGCCCACGCGCCCTATGCCTCACCCCTACCTGGTGTTCCTGCACGGACTGCGACGCCAAGGTTGGCCATGCCTCGGTCGAGGATACCAGCCATGTCACCCAATCTCCTATCCAGAACATCGGCAAGATGCTGTTGTGCATTCGCCAATGCCTGGATGTTGTCATTCAAGGTACGGATTGCGGACCTCTGCAGCCTCTGCCCTTCCTGGTTCTGCCGCTCGCACGCGCCTGCGCCGCCATTACAGTCTGGATCATGCGGCTGGTTA
This sequence comes from Protopterus annectens, assembly GCF_019279795.1. Taxonomy (NCBI): domain Eukaryota; kingdom Metazoa; phylum Chordata; order Ceratodontiformes; family Protopteridae; genus Protopterus; species Protopterus annectens. The sequence goes on along the minus strand of NC_056735.1, from coordinate 267,841,466 downwards.
TACCAGCTGCTGCCCCCTGTACGCCTGGTGTACGTCTAGTGGTGCTCCCCCACGAGCAGCACCTGCCACATGCCTGCGTGGCACTGCACCAGTCCTTACACTGGCAACATCGCGGTGTACCCACACCTTCTGCAGCCACCACACATTCCTGCTCGGGGCCAAGAGACGCTGACTGACCGCCATCTATGGGCAACGGTGTTGGGGTATGTGTCGGCATCTGAACCGTGAGCGGGGTTGAAAGAGACGATGTGTGATGTTCTCCAGTGGCACAGTGTCTGCCTGTGACGACCCTGCCTGTGCCTCATGCACATGGTCATCACCACTAGTATCTGTGGGGACACTAGCATCAGATTGACCGCAGGAGGGGAACTCACCTACAGCACCTGTCAATACAAAGACATACCATCGGTTACAATACACACACACACACACACACACACACACACACACACACACACACACACACACACACACACACACACACACACACACAGCATGCATGTGATAATGCAGGTGGCATGCAGCATTCACACAACACAGACCAGTGAATGCAGACCAGACATTCATAGTGGCAGTATGTACACTGCCCTGGTGGGGACAGTACAACAGGCAGGTGTCATTTAGTAGGCATGCAGTACACACATTCATGGTAGTTCGCATGCATCAGCGTGATACACCGTGGCGTGGCACGGGCGAAGTGGAGAGTACACATGGCTGCCGACACTATGTAATGTACACCGCAAACATGTGCGGTATCATGTGGACATGTGACGATGGTGTCCCACCGCATGCACCACATCACAACGGCTGTCACGGTGCAGTGTTATGTGTACAGTCTACAGATACAATGTATGGGTAACAGTGATGTCTGTGCAGGTACGCTTGCTGTGAGCTGTGTACATAGCTGTACAGTGTGGAGTGCGGGCTCTGTGCCACTGCACAGTAGCAGGACACAGCTATGTGTCTGTGCGATGCGTGACCTGGACGCATTACATTGCCATGTCTGTAAGTCAGTTCAGCTGCTCAGCAGCACGATATGGTGGACATTGGAGGCACCTGTAGTAGCTGTGGAGAGGCATTCCATGTCACTGGTGTACTACATCGGATGTCCAGGGGTCCACTACAGTGATGAACCCACTATGTGTGTACAGGGTGCAACGGTGACTACCCACTGTGGATGTGCTGTGTGGCACCATGCCTGTAGGTATCGACCATGGCCTTGTCTGTCTGAGTCATTGACAATTGTGTGTGGTAGACATCGTGCACACGGCCCTGTGGTGGCCCATGTGACATACAACCATACTAGTGTGAGGTGTCACATTCTCTACGGATATGCTGACAGTGTGGATGTCTGCTATGTTGTGCATAGGTCATGTCATGGTGTGACAATGCTGCAGCCAGACATCCACGCAGCATGGGACATGGCATGTGCCATGTCACAACGGGTGCACCCGATGCAGGGGCATGGGTCACATTGGTAACACCTGTGCTCTGGCCAGATCACAGCTCACTATGTGGTACTGTGTGCATACTGCACTGGCATACCAATGCATACTACACATGCAGCCATTGTGTAACACCTACACCATTGTATGCATAGCTGAATGCACGTAACACACCAATAGGTTGTGTGGTGTCATACCACTCTACGCTAACGGGTGTATCTACTGTACATGGGTGGTGTGTGTGTCGGTGGTGCGAGCTGTATACCGTGACTGGGGCACACACAGGTGAGCATGTCATGCCTAGACACATGGGGAATATCAATACAGCAGAACATGCCTTTGACTAGCAACAGACTTACCTGCAACAGACCCTTGTCCTTGCGACACGCCAGACGCACCTGTAAAGGCATTACACAAAGGTATACACATTAGCCATTACTATCTCCACGGTCAGCACTGTGCATGTCACATCATGCATGTGTGTGGTAGCAAGTGCTATGCACATGTCTGCTAACACAACATAGCATACTATGGTTTGCATCTTGTGTGGCCATATACCTGGCATGTATTGCTATATCATGTGTTGTACTATGACACCCACACCCACGCCGCTATCATACAAACATGCAACACTGACTTACCATGCGGCTCCAGGCTCATAGCTCGGGAGACACCCACCTCCACGATGGACGCAAGTGTTTCTGCGTGTTGTTCCGCGGGTGTCGCCAGACTGGCGAGGTGCTCCTCCGTGGCTGTGAGTGGGGCTGGGTTGGTGGCCCACCACCTGTCCCAGGCTGTTGCCTGGCGATTGCAGCGGCACGCTGTCTTGCATGCCGGATCAGGTCTGTGCAGTGCCTGCGGATTTGCTGATAGCTGCGGTTGTATCCGCCCACGCTGTTCACCCTCCTGCACATCTCCTCCCACATCTCCTGCCGTTCCTGTGCCTGCTGTGGCACATGGCTAAATAGCGCGGCGTGGTTACTATGGAGGTATGGAATGATCACCTCCTCCTCCTGTTGGCTGAAAGGTGGAAGCCGGGAACGTGGCATTATCTGGAAGACATAATGATGGTGGCAGGTCACATTCACACTGCTGTGCTGGCATACTGTTGGAAATACATTGCTATGACATGTACGACATCTGCACAGTGATCTGTGAAGGGCATCGTGGCAGTGACACAGCCGATGTTGTGGCTTCACACCATTGAGCACTGGGTGTCACATCATATCTGTGTGCCACCCCATCACACTGTACACGCACCATGTAGATGTTAGCCTGCCGTGGACATGTGTACCTGGCTGCACCTATGTCCATATCAGTTGGCATAGGTCCCCATGTGACGGCTGTGCTACTGTTCACCTGGACGCTGTGTATATGTCAGTACACATCACGTCTGTGTCCATTGTGAACGACAGCAGCGGCACTGTACACATACACATGGACACCTGCACATGCATGTGTTGTGCCATGTACTTCCACACAGCACTGTACGGGTGCTGGACAACTTGCCACAGCTCACCTGTGTTGCACATGTGATAGACATGGAGCAATGTGTAACCATGACACATTAGCAGGAAAGGCCATGCATAGCATGTACACACACACATTGTGCAGAGCATCACACAGCACCTGTAACATGACAGGGTGCATCACCGCCACATTACTGCTGTGTATGGTTGATAGTGAGAGTGCCTTTGTCCATTGCACCATGTAGGACTGTGATAGCTCATGCAGCCTTGCTGGTCAGGTCTGCATGATATGGCAGGGTATGCCACATACATGGCACTGGGTGTGATCCACCTGGGTTTGACGGTATTGGCAGGGTGGCTGTCCATTGCATATGTCATAGCTGTGTGAATATGGACATTCAACATGTTTATCACCATGGTGTGGACACTGTCCTCAAGCGAGGTATGCTGTACGCTGCTTGCTGAGGGTGTGTCTGGTGCATCACACATCCATGCATACACTGTAGCCCTGGCAGGTGCTATGTGCTGGGATATTGATCGACACAGTGCTGTATGTGGACACACACCGCTATCCCATGCACATGGATGGCTGCCTGCACTGATGTGGGTACCACATATGTGTACATCCAGTGCCCGCTGCCACCCACATGTCTGCTGCTGCACTACACACCGCCATCCCTCCCTCTGTGAATGTGGTGTTGGGCACAGCAGAGGTATCCATGTATGGGGACAGGGATGTTCACATAGCAGGCCCACTGATGGTATCGCCGATCTGACCATACACATATGACGCACCCTCACACATACAACCCATTCATATTGTTGTTCACAACGGTGACACAGCTATATTGCTATGCCGGAGGCATTCACAGACATACATACACAGAGGCATGCACGACCATCTGTGGCATTGCCTGGATTATTGCTGTGGTTCAGCACCTAACGTGTTTGACTGCAGCTGGCGAGACCTACTGTGCACATGTCTACACGGTAGGCCTGTTCTACGGTAGGCATCTGTGATGTGCTGTGCACATCTCATATCTGCACATTTGGTTGGTGTCCATCGGTCCACGGGCCAGTGGTGGGACATACAGGGATGTTGCTGAACATATATGCATGCAACCCTGTACAGCTGTGACGCTTAGCCTCTCAGATGCCCATGTGTCGTGGAGGGGAGCACCGTCCACACACATGTGGTTGTGGGCTGGCGTCCGGGTCGATCTCCACCTGTGGGTTGCTATCATCCCACACACTCCTTGTACTGTATGTTCAGGCTATGCACCTATGTGGGGCTTGTGTGCATGCAATACGATACTATATGCCTTTGCACCCTTCACAGACAATGTCACACAGGTACACCGCAGCCGTACACATCGCAGGTTGTTGTCAGCACGCCACATGTGGTACACACCTAACACATCTCCTGTGGGACATGGTCATTTGTACGGGCATGTCCAGTAGTCACATACCACAGCTACCCCTACATGACGGCTATGCAGGACATGTGTGTGTACAGCTACTGTGACATGTACACGAGCAATGCCCCCTACCTACATCACATGGTACTACCTGTGGAGTATGTGTGTCTGCATCCATGCTATGGCCATAGATGACAATTGTACATCAATATGTGCAACATACCTCATTGGGGTTGTCATGTGCACATGTTCCATGTGTCAATGCATTGTTTGTGTCTGTTGGGCGGTCATTGTTGTGCATGGTTTACATGGCTGACATAGCGCACTGTGTCTGATTCCAGGTACGCCATTGGGCTACCAGCATTGTACATTTCTACAGCACATTCCAGCCATCATGTAGCCAGCTTAGATGACAGTGGGAGGTGTTCCGCCATGTGCACATATGTCACACAGTACAAGGGTGACTGACACACATTGTCAGGACTGGGTTCTGACTGCTGTGGATGTGTGTACTGGTGTTGACAACCATGACTGCACCAGATGGTGTCTTCTGGATGTGTAACATTCACAACACACACCTACATTCACATAGCAGCACATCGCCCACGACAATGGACATTCCTGCATGAACACTGTGTACGGTATGTCTGTATGACCACTGCATATATCACTGGTAGCCACCAGCATGGCTGCCTACAACAGCAGTGTGTATCCTGTGCAAACATGGGTTACACCAGTCACAACACACCTGTGTCAGATGGCCCTGTAGTGGGTGACAGTGCAGTTCCATTCATCATGTAACAGTATACATCGTGCACCAGTATGTTGCAGACATGTGAACGGCTGTGCTAGTCGACATATGCACACATGACACATCACCTGGTACACCGTGTCTGCCTTGCCACCTGCTATTGTGACCACCCTGTGATGACATTGTACGCCCACATGGACTGGGACATGTGATGGCTCAATGGTGAATTAACCCTCCAGGTGTGTGTCTAGCCAGGTGTCCAGTAGCCAGTGGTCTGCACGCAGGGACAGTGTACATTGGCCTACTCTGTCACTGGGACTGTTGACTATGGTCATACTGTAGTTATGCAGGCATGTGGTGTTTGTCCAGTCTGATAGTCGTGTTCAACCACACTACCGTGGCACACATGACCTGTGGACATCTGCCTAAGGTGTGCAGCCCACATGTACATCTTCACATGCTATGCTGCCTGTGCAGCGTGTCACATGTCTGTCTCCGCAGGGCTGTCACAGGTAGGCACAGCATGCAGTGATGTGTGACAATGCTTACACCCTCCACTGTGCTGTACACAAGCACTGCACACACAGTACAGCACACATGTCATTTATCTGCAGTGCCTGGGACCTGCCTCCATGCCCTACACGGCACACCTGCCAGTCCAGATTGTACACAGATCATACCTCCCAGGCACATACCTGACTGTAACACACACGGGTGGGTGGTTCCCACACCACACCGTGATTTACTCACATACTGCATATTCCCATGACACATTGCATCATAGGTAATCCATGTTCAGATACCCATGTTCGTGACCACTATGCACATTGTGACACGCGACAGTGAATACACTGTACACCACAGGTTACATGCCGGTCGTGTTGGCATACTGTACATTGTACCTAGGACAGTTGCTACTGCTATGTATTGACAGCAACACGCCCTTCCCTAGTATGGACTCCCATGTACCCACACATGCTTGGCCATGCAGTACGCATAGCTGGGTGACACATTACACGACACATACCATACCTACACTGCCCTCGGCATGCACCAAACCTCCATGTGTCTGTGTGCTAGGCCTACACACCTCCCTCTGTTTGCTGAACATCCATGCTTCTCATCCCTGCTAGCCACACCCTAAACACACAACCATAGCAGCATGCATGGTACATACACACTACAGCCGGTATTACTGACATCCACTGACAGAGGTAGTTGATGGCATGGCACCCCATACGATGGACAGTCTACGTGCCTATGCCAACACTGATCACAGTGCACTTCTGCTACATTTACACACTGGTAGGGACCATGCTATTCCACACTGAGACATGGTGGTACTGGCCTTTTCACAGACGCCACAGTGGTATTCCTGTTCCATGCACACGTGCTGTATGGGCACATGTGCAGGCTGTTGCACGGTAGTTATGTTCACCTGTGTGTTGTGTGTCACTTGACAGTCATGGTGTGTCCTCATGGTGCATGACATACCCACAGCTAGCTACCTACACATGACTGCCAGACATTGCAGTGTGGGCCCTCACGCAGTGTGGTGGTATGTCTCTGCTGTTTGACTACATCCACATTCAATGCGGCATACCACAGTCATGCAGGCATTGCCAACACAGATGTTGCTGGCATCGTGCCTGCCAGTGGGGTACCTACCAACAATACACACTCTCACTCAGTACAGGGTTCCAATCCTTGGCTGGACATTGTATTAACCCTGTGGACACATACATAGTACTGCCATGCACATGTTATGTCCGGGAACACAGTCCCAATGTCACCTCAAACCGCCATAGTTGTTGTATCCCGCCAACCTGGCTGTTACATGTCTCTGCAGCAGCACACTGCAGTGACTGCTAGCCCATTCATGTACGCTGTGTACCCTGACCACCACACTACCACATCTATCACACTACACATGGATGGTACTGCATTGCACGTATGGGGCTGCATCTCTACACCCATGACTGGGCCATTCAGTATGGCACTGGGCCACATCTTGACATACATGCTTCACACACTCATTGACTACCTGCATGCCTTTACTGGCACCCTTGTTGGGCTTCTGTGCAACAGCACACCACATCCCCAGCTGGCCACCTTTCTTACTATTGCATTGGTGGTTGGGGTGGTACAGGGCGTATCACATCAGACATGCTCCGCCTTTGCCCTTCAGCACCATTCCACTTTATGCCATTGCCAATGTACACATCCAGCATCACATCGTACCTTATGTCTCGGGATGTTACGCCATGTGCCTTCTGTACAGTTCACACAGTGGTGCAGGCATATCATGCTAACTACAACAAGTCAGGGACGTGTGACATTGCACAGTCCTCAGACATGTGGCCCCTCATGCTCAGTATTTGCATATGTACACTACCTGCTGTCACACAGTACTGTACATGCCTACATATACCACTTCTACATACCTGGCAGCATTCTAGCTCATCCTACTCATGTTGCTGACACCCATACAGGTGTCAGTGTGGCAGATATATCATGTAGATATCATTGCATCAGTTACATCACACATAGTGCATACACATCACCTTTGCATACTGACAGTCATGCGGTGTGTATCACATGGATACTGTCCCTATACAGGCATATCACGCTGTACATGGTTGATGTACACACACATGCCCCACATGCTGCTGTGGTTGCCATATTCCACCATGGCGTGGGTACACATGTGCAGGACCACGATTTCTGGACCGTATGTCTAGCTGATACCTTGGGTGCCCTTGTACCTGTGCCATACACACATGTACACGCAGGCCATGTTACAATAACACATGTGTGGTGTACCTTACACAATGGATACAACGTTACATGTCTCAGTATAGTCATGCTGTGATCTCTACCCGGCTCAGACAGTTTACATATGCAAATGACAGTCATGTAACACATCTGTACTCACCTGCATGCCACTAACACAGGGGTGTAATCTACTCTGCCATGGGCCATGTTCTCCACAGTACTGATGCATGTAGTACTCCTACATGGCATTTGCAGTGGGCAGGGTGGGAGGAGCAGTCCTGCATGTGTGCACACATGCCACATTTCTCAGCCCGGCGCCTGTGTGACATCCACAGACTGGACACACACCGTGCTGTGGGACATAGGTCCTGTGCACATCCCACAGGGGCACACTGTGTCACTAGTCATGTGATAGCTCCCTTGCTGGTAGGGTGACACAGACCCATGGTACCACCACAGCGGACGTACTGTATAGACATAACAGTTGACATCCACTTCTGCCGCTCAGTGGACACTACCATGGGGGTGTCACTACTGTGTACATTGCACATGTGTTTACACACGGCCCTGCTGGACATCATTGTGGCACACATTGCACCTGCTACGGAACGTTTGGACATGGTTACTTGCTGTTCCCTCCATTTCCGGTACCTATTCTGCTACTACATTGTCCCATATGTGCAGGCCATACATATCTTGTGTATGTACATAACATTAGGCCATCCCTCCATCATGCATGCTGTGCCTGTGATACTGTCTATGATTTCTGAACATATCCATCATGACAGCTTTGCATTACACATAATTGACATAGTCACCCCTACTGCGTGGGATACGTGCACGCGGCGCACATTCCGTATGACATCGACGGTATATGCCCATGCACATGTGTGCTGTGACACTATACATACATGTCCTATCCCCTGCTGTGGCACTTCATTGTTGGATATCCACTGCCAGCATCAGCGTGGGTGGTGGCATTGTTCTGTGTTTGCAACCCCTATGGCAGACCTGGGGTAGGGTTACCACCTGTGCCACTTTGCAAGGGACAGTCCCTCTTGGGCAGTTGTGTCCTGACAAAACATATTACAAATGGCAAATGTCCTGAGATTGTAGGACATAATTATGTCCCATTTTTATGTAAGAGTTGCATAACATAGTTATTTATGTATGTACATTCCTAAATGTTACAAGACACACAATAAGCAACTTAACTGCTACAAGACTACGCTTTTATTTAGGCAAATGAGTACAGTTCTACCCTTTGTACTGACCATGGGTATGTGTCCACCTGTAACATCTGATGTGTGTCCCAAGATGTCCCACTTTGGCCATTTGAAAAGGTGGCAAGCCTAACCTGGGGTTATCCCGGTGTGTACATGTTGTCCCACTGCTCTGCACACGCTGTCCACAGTCGCTGGTATGCTGCGCGGCTTAGCATTACATAACCAACCTTCACCTCTCTCTGCCTGATGGACAGGTATCTTTACCTACACACACCGCTCACATACTGTACAGATTCGCCATACCTATCGTGCGTTACACACCAGTACATGTCGTGGGTTCGACATACCTTTCCGCCTTTGGTTCTGCTCTTCTGTATTTACTTGTTAGTCCTTTAGTATTCCTTCTTTGTTCGGTATGAACATACGGTTTGAATATCCAGGAGTCTTCCTTATATTCGCCGTCACCTGAGGCATGTGGGTTAATCAGGCCAATAGCTGTTCCTCGGTGTGTACTTATGCGCATATCACCGTGATCCCTCCTTTCGTTACGCTACCGGCACTAGGACATGGTTCTTTCCTCGTGTGGCCGTTGGTTATTTGCAATACCTTCGTGAGGATGGTATGTATTGTATCATGTTTGTGTGACTGCATCCGCTATGTGTGGTGTCGGGTACATTTCGCTGTGGTGTTAGCCGTGGATTGTGTGTGTTGGGTATGGTATTCTGTTCGACATGTGGGTGTCCGTGTCCTGGCGGCGGCTGTCGATGGCGCTGTGCATTCAGATGTGTAACATAGCTGTTATATTCCTGTACACAACGGATGCAAGGATGCATCAGCCGCTGCTAGTGTTTCCCACGAGCTTGTTGTGGGTATGCCGCTGTCATTGACTGCCTGTATGTTTTTGCTACGGTTTTAGCTGTTATCCCTTTGATATGTGCGATGGGGTATATCTGCGGATGTGGGTAAGGGTACGGGTGTGAGTCTTGCATTTATACATACGGGATATGCTTGTGTGTGTGCTCCATCCCTGCTTGGGGGCTGCAGGTTACCTGTCTGTTGTTCCGGAATGTTTGTTTTGTTGATGTCGTGTGCTGTCGGTATCGCCTGCATGTGTGCTTCCTGCACGATTCCTCCTTCACATGGGTTATATATCTGCGGATGTTCGTCCGCGCCTACTATCCATTGGCATTTTGTCGCTGATAGTTACGGTGAATGTGGTCCTATACTTGGGACGGCCTGTATGCTACCGTAGCCTCCTATTCGTGTGTCCCTTGCTTACTTTACGGGCGTGGAACACACAGTGGTATTTACGGGACCGGAAGTGTTCCCGATCGGTGCCGGATAGCACATTCAGATTTTCGCCGCATATGCCTGATGCTGTGTAACGTTGCCGACGGACTGTGTTGAGTGTACCTTATGGCCGCCATACATACGGTCATGGTTTGTACATGCGGCCTTTGCATCTCCTGTTGGCTATGGCCCTGTGGTACATTCTGGGACATTTCCGCTTTGCATCGCTTTTACGCCGCCACGCATAGCCACTGAGGAGATGTCAGTACTACTTTGTGGGTACTGCTGTACATACGCCTATGGTTCCTGTACTGTATGCCTACGCATGTTATTACACTCCGCCTGTGACATGTCATCTACATACACATTTTACAGTGGCACACACATTACACACACACAGCGGAACACACGACAACCTCACCTCACACATACACATATTGCCGCCATGGCTCTCAACCTTCTATTTCCAGAGTGAGGAACACACACATTAGTAATGTGAAACAAATGGGCATAATGTGGAACACATAGTAATGGCATAGTGACAACTTCAGCTAAGTAGGTCATAGGTTGATTATAATATGCTGATTTACTTACAGTGAAGAACCTTTAATGAATTACTATGATTACATTCTATTTACCAGGATGTCATTTATATACATTCCTAACAATGGATGTTTGACAGACATTTTCAATGTGGAACTTTGAGGAACTGCGAGGAACATGAACTGTTTTACACCCCAAATGAGGTACGCTCCTCATAATGTCGTACACTTCACTGGTATGCTTGCCGCCGCACCGACGGTTGAACACAATACGCATTGGCGACGCCGGTGGCGGCGTGTATCTCCGCACTCATATCCTATGGATATGACACGCACACATCCCGTTACTGTACCGTGGACTGGTGACCATCCCGACACGCGGATATGTATTGATGCAGGTTGACATTTCCATGGCTGGCGTTACCTGCTCTGCCCACCCTCCCGGATGATCGGGTTGTCGGTCACTATGTTTACTATGTTGTGATTTCGCCTTACTTATCTGTGAACTTGCATCCCTGGGTTCCATATTACCCTGTTGTACTTTATATCTGTGTATGCGTATATATATTTCTACATGTGTACTGATATCTATTTCCGTATCTGTGTATGCACATGAGTACATATGTGGTCGACTTGCGGCGATAGTGCCAGCACGGCTACGCCGTGTGCTGTAGAACCGGCGCGCGGTGAGGTGTTGGCTCCATGCTCTGCTGGCTATTGGGTGTGCAGTGTTTGGGCGGTGCCTTTGTTGGAGTCACACATACGTCCGCACATACGGTACACATTACGGGCGGACATGTTTGTGTGGCGCCCCTTTTACTGTGTGTGCAGCTCAGGAGGTGTCAGTCGATGGGGCCTACACTGTCAAAGTATGTGCTATGCGTTTCTTTGCCAGGGCGTAGGCATATTGGGTACGCCTCTGTCTACCTACTGGGGCTGGCTCAGTGTGTCCATGGCGCTGAACGCCCTGTGCCTGTGCTTGCCCTGGCAGTTGTGGCGGGCTTGGTGGCCCTCCGCATTATGTCCCTGCAGCAGCTGTTTCCGCAGAATCATATTGTGTAGCATACAACATACTATGAATATGTGGGCACTTGTGCCTGGAGAGTACTGCAAGGCTCCACCGGATGTATCCAAGCACCGAACCGTGATTTCAACATCCCAACACACGCCTATGATTATTCTTGTTTGTGCGTGTGCCTCATTATGGCGTTCTTGCATGTGTGTGTGTGCATTTCTGATGGGTGTCATCAACCACGGCTCCAGTGCGTAGCCAGCATCCCCCACAAGGTGACCTTGTGTGATGTCCCCTGGCTAATACCTGATACAGCTGTGAGGCATGCCAGATATGGGAGTCGTGGTAGCTTCCAGGGCTGCCAGCACACACATCCATGATAATGCCCCGCGCATTGCACACGACCTGGCAATTGATGGAGGGGTATCCCTTGCGGTTTATGTAGCGCCTACCCTGCTCCCGGTGGTGACTTAATTTCTATGTGCGCATAGTCTATCGCACCCAGGACCTCCGGTATTGTGCCACACGGTGGAAGCGGCGATATTGCTAGCCAACTCCTCCTGAGATGTGGGGAAATTTATGTGCTCATGGGCATGTGGTAACATGGCATCCAGGAACTGGTGTAGTACCCTGGATGCTGATGCCTGTGAGATGCCCATTATGTCCCCGGTTGGCCTTTGAAAGGTACCTGTAGCCAGTATTCGCAAGCTCACACATACCTTTGTGTCCACTGGGATGGGCTCCTCTGTTGTCTCTTGTTCTCAGGCGCGGCCGCACAGCTCCACTATTTGCTGTAACGTGTCCCTGTCCACCCTGTAGCGCCTACTATCTCCAGGTCTCGCAGCCCCTGGTAGGTCACCCTTGGTCTGAACACTCTCCTTCTCCTGTGAGGCCTACGGTAGTTGTCGGCACCACCCTCCGCAACTCCGCCTGTCTCTGCCACATACCTATGCATCACGCCACGGCGGCACCCAGCATATACATATTAAAAGTTCCCCGCCTGTTTACACCCTACGGTGCGGCGCTTGGGAAATCGCTGTGTGTTGTGTGCATTCACACTTAATACTGTTGTGCTGTATACCCGTGATGTCATTGGGTGTGTCTGTGCAGCCGTATCCATGGCTTATTTCCGTGGTTTTACGGTTGCAACTGCAACGGTACTGCCTGTAGTGTTACATTACAGTTGCCTGCATTGCCTTGGCTTTGCATCTTACATTACTGCATCCTGCAGGCACATGGCATATGATGCATTTTATCTGCAGCCGCAGTTATGCTACCTCTGTACTTGGCTGTGCTATTTCGGTTATTTGCTCTTTGCATTTCTGCTACATCCCCTACTATCTTTGCATTCATATGCCTCCCTTTCCCGCTATGCAGGAGTCTGCATGCAGAGTTAACAGCTGCCCGCATTTGCCCTACCTGGATTGACTGGTGTTGATTGCTCATTACGGCTCCATTTACACTGCTTCCGCGATTTCCTCGTATTCTCCGCATTACCTTCCTATATCCGTGGTTGTTGACGGGAGGCCGCCACATGACTGGTTTAGGGAACGAGTCATCCTCGTGCACATGCATCTGTACGCGCATTATGTACTCTCAGCGCATCTATTTCCTAACACGCCAGTCCTGATGCTGTGATGTGCATTGTACAGCCCAGATTTGCTGACCTCCAATATCCTTCCTCCAAATGTGGCACACCCTCTGTGGTTGACATGTATCTCGTAGGCCACTCCTCGGTGTAGTACCGCTACCGCTTGCTCCATCCTTACACCGGCGCTTTTGCGATTCACTATTATCTGCCTCATTTGCATGGAATTGACTACTAATACATGGTTACGGCCGAACACCGCCACCACTCCTTGACAACCATTGCGCTGGGGTTGAAGCTTTACATACATACTATGGTGTGTGGTGGCTGTGCAGCTGATGTGTGTTATACTGCTCTTTTAGGACATTGTCATATTATTTCATTGCTTTGCAACTTCTGTGCACATATCCCGGGGTCTGCTGTTCTTTCTACGACGCGCCATTTATGTCATTTTTACATTTTGTGCATATTTTCTTTGGACATTCTCGGTGCCTTTCCACATTGGCATATTGCACCTATATGATACCTGACTTTGACAGCCTTCCGTTACTCCTCGGTCATGTTTGGGTAAATGTAAACCGCTTTTTGGTTTACATTGCCGTGCCCTTACGCTACGCCTGCGCCACTTCATGGATCGCTATTTGCCCTCATTTGCATGGTGCAATACCGCACACAGTGTGTTTTGCATACCTACGCCGGGGGGCGGAGACGGTCCTGCGCACCCCGGTAGTGCACGTGGAATTCATTCATACCTGAATCGCTCAGCAGCCATATTTGGCGTTATAACGCCGACGCTATGCTGGCGCCTGGCGCAAGGTTCATGAATCCCGGGGAGTGTTTTGTTTAAACAGTCAAGTAAATGTAAAGATTTTTAAAAAAAATATATTTTGTATTTTGGAATGGGTGGGGGATAATCCCAAAGAGGGAGTAGGGAATTAAAGTTGGACAATGCAGAGTTATACTGGCAATTATTGCTACATGCATGCACCCCACCCAGATTGTTTTAAAGTTACTTTTAAATGTCATTGATAGAGCTAATGTTAGATGAGATTTGTTCAGAGTTTTAGCAGGTCATGTAATTGTGATGAGTTGACATAAATATGCTTTATAAAGGAAATTTTTCTTCATGTAAAATATTGATTGATGAATTTTCATGCAACTGTTAATAGAGACAAAAGCAATTCGAATATATTTTACCAGCTGGAGTATGTTTCATTGTTGCTGGTCTTCTACACAGTTCTGGTAATGTATATTTTGTAGTATCTTTATCTACTGGATTGTATTTCTTGAAAGATATTCCAGCCCTTTGCATAATAAATGTATTCATTATGTCTTCTAAATGTTGAATAGATTATGCACAACATCTGCACTTCTAAGCTGGTTAACATGATGTAACTCTGCACATTGGTAAAAACAGGCACAGCAGGAAACCATAAAAGATGTCAAAAAATAATAATAATATCACACCAATACAGAATAAAATAAAGAAAAAACCTTTAATGTGAGCGCTTTCGGCAAGCACATTAATTTGCCTTCTTCAGACAAACAGTTATAAAACAGTTTTAGTTCTCTTTATATACTATTCAGCTGAATAAGGTGATGAATCAGCCTACTTAACAAGCAGGAAAATGACTGACATTGACCTATACCATTACCTCATAATGTTAGCCCCTAAAACACCAGCATTATTTGGCACCCCCAAAATTCATAAAACTTTAATTGACGCTCCATTTAGACCAATAGTTGATGGTCAGGGATCAATTACATACGGGTGTGCCAAATACATTGATAGTGTCCTAAAACCATATATTGGCAG
The DNA here is from genome assembly GCF_019279795.1 of Protopterus annectens. Taxonomy (NCBI): domain Eukaryota; kingdom Metazoa; phylum Chordata; order Ceratodontiformes; family Protopteridae; genus Protopterus; species Protopterus annectens. The sequence goes on along the minus strand of NC_056735.1, from coordinate 267,826,134 downwards.
CGAAACACAAATCTGTAAGGATTCGTGGGGGTTTCTTAGCCATATTAACGACCTTGAGTTTCAGCCTAATGCTAATTTTTTAACAATTTTTTATTAAAGATTTATATACGGTCATTCCCCAGCAGTTAGGTATTGAATGGACTAGGGAATTCTTAATTATGAAAAAAGTAAATGGTGATACCATCAATTTAGTTGAGACACTTTTAGAAACTGTCTTGAACAACAACTTCATGGTCTTTGATAGCCAATTTTTCTTACAGAAGTCAGGGGTAGCAATGGGTTCACCCTGTGGCAGTAGTTTTGCGAATGCCATTATGGCATTCTGGGAACACAATTTTTGTTTAAAGATTCATTTTTTTCAGAATCATGTATCCTGGTATACCAGATACCAGGATGACATGTTTTGTATTTGGAAATGTGATCTTTCTCTTATCCCTTCTTTCATTAATAGTATCACTCAGACTACCAACTTTTTGGAATTTACTTACACTATAGGGGGAAAAAACAATCCATTACCTTGACATACAGCTCATTAGGGATGATTACAACCATAGGTACAAGAGTTTGATATATCGTAAACCAACTTACTCAAATACCTTTTTACATTTTTCTAGCAGTCACCCATACCATCAGAAGAAGGCAGTAGTCAAGGGGCAGATGGTTAGAGCTGCCCGTATGGTGTCTGATGAAACCAACTTCAACCATGAATGTGACTTGCTAGAAAAAATGTTTTTGAACAGAGGGTATCCCTCTACCCTAGTTTTAAATATTAAAAATGAAATAATAAATAAAAGGAGTATGGGGCATTTTACACCTTTGCTATCTGATTTAGCTAGCACCTCTATCAAAAATTTGAGCAATCATGAAGGCTTTCTTGGTGAGCAGTCAACTAACATGTCTGATGACTTTATAGTCCATCAAGTTAGCTTTCTTTGTACATATTCTCTTGACCACTCAGCTATTAGAGAAGTTCTTAATAAGAACTGGAATTTAATTAAAGGTGATGAAAAGTTATCTAAAGTATTAGGGGTTAGGCCTAAAATAACCTATAGGCGAGGCCAGAATTTAAAATCGCTCCTAGAGAGGAAAAGAGACAGCATACATAGAACTAAAGGAATGTTCAAATGTGGCTCATGTTCACACTGTAAACATATTTTTGTGACAAAGCAAATTTTCATCAATAATAAGTTGTATAAAATTAATTATAGATACAATTGTGAGTCTAAAGGTGTTATATATGTGTCCTTGTGCACTTCATGCGATGCATTCTACATTGGCAAAACGGAAAGGAAGTTAAAACAACGTATTTATGAACATTGTTATGCTATAAGTAGGAATGACTCTAACAATGCACTGGCCAAACACATTTTAGACTATCCTGATCATGCTTTCAAATTTGCAGTTTTACAACATAGGAGCATTGATATTAGGGGAGGACCATGGCAATTCCTTTTGGAAATCGATGAGCTTATATGGCAGATTAAGACTAGAGCACAAGTCTTTCCGGGTTTGAATGAGAGCCTTTCTATTAAATGTATGTTGCGATATTTAGCCTTTAAATGATGATATTAGAGGGTTTACACACACATATACATTTCTGGTTCATTTAGATAAAATTTTTTTGGATCTACTGTTTATCTTATTTCAATGTTTAATGCTTAATTATTAATTTTTATTCATAGTTTTTTTACTATATATTTTTACATTTATATATATATATATATATATATATATATATAGTTACGTTTATAGTTTTTAGGTAATAATTTGGTAATTTTGCCCAAACATTGGTACGTGTTTATAACATCTATTGGTGTCTGATATATATCTCTGTATGAGAATAAGATTTATATAGCAGCTTATGGTTTATTCTATCTTGTGTGGCGAGGCTACTTTAAAATTTTCCTGCTTGTTAAGTACGCTGATTCATCACCTTATTCAGCTGAATAGTATATAAAGAGAACCAAAACTGTTTTATAACTGTTTGTCTGAAGAAGGCAAGTTAATGTGCTTGCCGAAAGCGTTCACATTAAAGTTTTTTTCTTTATTTTATTCCATATTGGTGTGATATTATTATTATTTTTTTGCCGGCTTTTATGATTTCCTGCTGTGCCTGTTTTTACCAGTTTTATTTTTCGTTTGTGGTTTGTTTGGTAACTCTGCACATTCCCAAGATGGTTTTTAAGTTTGTCTCATCCCTTCCATCAATGAAATGGAAACTAAACCATATACTATTTACCCATATGTGCAACTGCCATGAAATCCAAGATATGCTAAATATCTTCATCTTTAAATGATAATCTCAGTTTATAAAGGAAAGAATTAAAATATCCATACTTAACATCATTGCTTAGTATTTATCTCACTCCAAGATCTCCACATACTTTTCCTTGCTGTCCCCAACTTAGCCAATACAAGATAACAGTACAGACATTAGAGCATCTAATGTTATTGATGACATAACATTTGAATAGGTTCATTTGCAGTTACTATACATGCAGTCTATGGAACAATTAATGAGCCTAGCCCATATAACCAAATTGCCCTGATGTACTGTTTGGTTAAGTGACTTGCTTAAGGTTACACAGTAGGCAAATGGATGCTGAGGGAATCAAACCTTGAACCACAAAAAATAGCTCATTAATAGCTTGTCTCAGACCGCATGAGAAATGCTACTTATTCTGGATCTATAAATGGTATACTGTAACCCAGGCAAATTTCATCTCACCCCCAGTCCAACAAACCAGCCATATCATATCCTGTCATATAATGTCTTGTCAAATCTACAAAATAAATCTTATCCTGGCTTCACTATACCTCACTTGTCAAATCTGGAAATAAAATGACATTCTGTCACATGTCCATGAAGAGTATCACATGACCAAAATGTCCACCCACTCAAACAGCAACAGTGAATTATAAAGAATTACAAAAAGCGTACTTCAGAAAAGCTGTCAACCAAAATCACCATCACCCATGCCCTACAAAGAACTACAACTAAGGTTGTGCCACGTGTACTACACAGGTGAACATAAAGGTTTTCCACCAGTTAAAATGTAAAACCAATCCCATCCTGTTGGCACCCAGAAAAATCTACTCCCCTCACACTCAGGTGATGACCTTAAATAATACATACATTAAAATTTTCACATCATTGCAAAATAAGAGCCCATCTACTTTATCTCGTTTAAGTCATTTACAGTAATAGTACCAGAAGAAAATAGCCTTACGGAGCTTTAGGAAGTCACTAAAATCCATATTTTTCTACAGAGCCATGTAGAAACTGCTATGAACATTTTGCAAGTATTTACTCTTGTCTTTTCATTGACTCAGTTTCTGTCTTTATATTTGTTTTTAATGACTATTTTATTATGTTTACATTTTATGATGTACCTAATACGTTCTTCAAAATGATTGACTGACCAATCACAAAGTGGGAAAGATGTATGTGCTAGTCATTTCTTCTGCTTTTCCTTTCTCTTCATAGCCCATTTTGTATCCCAATTATCCTAAGATAACTTCCCCAACTTCAGCTGTTTCTGTCCTTGGTGCTAGCAACCTTTGCCGCAATATTCTCATAATCATTTATCACTATTTAAACTACTCTCCAGTCTTAAACACTTTTTTGTTACAAAAACCTTACAGAACACATACCAGAATGTTTTGAGATAGTCGACAACACCCTTCTATACTCACAATGAGCTCATCTGGCACTAGCCTCACTTCCTCACTAAAATTAAAGTCTCACACATATCATATATAAAATTGTTTTTTGTTTTATAGTACACGTGGCACAACCTTTTCTTGTAGTTCTTTGTAGGGTGAGGTTGATGGCGATTTTGGTTGGCAGCTTCTCTGAAGAGAGCTTTTTATAATTCTTGATCTGAAGAAGGCTATCTTAGCTGAAAGCAATTATCGTTATTGATTTTAACCTGCTTTTTGGTTTTGTTCTGACAGTCTTTCTTGCTTTGAGTTTTTTATCATTCATTAAATTGTTAGTTTTAACAGTCGAGCAGTGGTGGTCTGTCGAAGGTCTTCCTCATTGTTTGTTTTATTTCCCTCGGCATCTTCAGCAGGGGTAACAGTGTTTTGCTTGTTTTCTTGATGATTCATAGTTACTGCTTGAGTTGGTGGACATTTTGGTCATTTGAGACACTTTATTCACATGTGACACACACACTTACGAGTTGCATCATATATCTAACTCTGCGATCTTCCTGTAACTCTTACCATATTTTATTATGGACAAATCAAACTATGTCACCTTTGTTGCATAACTGCCACTGTGAACAAATTAAAGGAAGTCCATTAGATTATGTAAAGAGCCTTAAAATGTGCATGCAAAGTCTGTGCAACTGACACCTAGACAAACCCTGGGATTCATTAATGTCTACACAAAGTGTACACCATTCAGAGTGAACAGACAACACAAGCATAACTCACATCTTCTTCATTCTAATTTTAGTTTTCTTGCTGATTTTCTTGCAGCCTTAAATATCGAGGGGGATTCATAAAGGTTACCACAAAATGTGAACAATATGTCCACCTAGTTTAATCTTTTTGCGTGACAAATAAGCTCAAAGAATTTGTTAGGAATGTTCTTGAACACAGATCATGTACACTTAGTGTACACATAGTATACACTTAGTGACTGATTAAACTAAGCAACACACTCCTTGTGCTTTTGGCTAAAGTATAGCATATTAGCAAAGAATACAATAGCATCTCATATAATGTGCTTTTGAGTCAGGTATTGCCATCTCTTACTCTATCTTCCCTCGGAGTCCTAGAATTTATTAAGAGAACGAAGCAGGTGACATAGATTGTATATAAATAAGGGACCAAGCAAATAAAATAGTTTTTTTTTTTTTTAGACCTTGGAGTACAGATGTCTCATTGAGGTAGTTGTTTAAAATGGTTTAAAATGGTTTACTGTCATGTTGTCAAGATGGACTCGGTCAAATGGTCATATCATCAACCATGACCCTGAAAACTGACAGCGTTGAAATCAGATAATGGCAAATTACAAATCGAATATGATTTTGGGATGAGAGCTAACATGGGTCGAGGTGGGGGTGAGATTTGTACTTGTGCATTATCGATGTTCAACATTTTCAGTGTTCAAGGTTCAGACTTCGCACAAAGTGTATTCAGTTGTGTCCGTCCCAACAAAATGATAGTAAACCATTTAAAGCACTTTCTAAACAAAAGGTCAAGTCTGGTAGCAAGTGCCTTTTTAGTTGAATAATATGGAAAATTACATTCATAACTAGTTGCCAATATCTATATATGGCTTCAGTTGTCAATTTGTTTTTGTTCAGCGTGTAAATCATCTGACTTACTTTGCTGATTTAACTTTGCCAAATATTGCCTTAGTGTGAGAACATAAGGTTGTGGGTATAATAAGTATTTCCTATTCCTCACTGTTGTGCAACTTTGAATTTGTATATTTATGTAGTGAGGATGAGGATGTGAACAATAATGGGGAACACCCTGAAAAGAAAATAAAGTAAGAAAGAAAGTGTTTTTTGTTTGTTTTATAGCATACATTCAATTGAATGTGCTTTTAATCAAGTGAGGTCGACATTTTGCATTTCGGCAATAGTCAGTTTTGACTATTGCTAATAAAATCCTATGTTTATAGAACACAAATTTCAGAAATATTTCCATTCCTTGCAAGACTTCAGAAGTGATCTCTTTCCCTCACTCATTGTCAGTGTGAACCAATGCATGCAAACCAAATTTTTCAAAAGTCCATTGTTGCCTAAAGTTTGCAACATACACTGCTCTTTTTTCACATGCAAGTGACAGACAGTGACCAAGGCCATAAACGAGGGAAAGGTGGTTCACACAGCCTACCTTGATCTCGCCAAGGTGTTCAACACCATTCCTCACTCGGGTATTATAGAAAAACTCACCAGCCTGAACATAAACCCCTACATCACAAGATGGGTTGCCAACTGGCTTACAGACAGAACTCACACTGTAAGAATAGTGGGCTCCAGGTCCGACTCTAAACCAGTCACAAGTGGTGTCCCGCAAGGCTCAGTTCTGGGACCCCTACTGTTTGGCATATATTTCAAGACATACAGGCAAACACAGGAGGACTATGGCTTACCAAGTTCTTCGATGACTGCAAACTGGGAGCCATAATTGACTCTCCAGCTGACACGGACATTCTCCAAAAACGCCTTACTGAGACAGACACCTGGTGTCAAAGTCATGGCCTCAAGCTAAATGCCAAAAAATGCATAGTCATCCTGTTTGGGAAAAACAAAACACCCATGAATTACCACATAGATGGCAGCCCCCTTAATACAGAAGAGGTAATAAGAGATCTGGGGACCCAGGTAGATAGTACTCTCTCCTTTGACAATCATATTGCTAAAGTAGTGAGGAAATCTTTCTATGTAGCCCATCTAATTACTAAGGGGTTCGCATCTAGAAATAAAGAGGTTATAGTGCCCCTCTACTCGTCACTCATCAGACCCATCATAGAGTGCAATGCCCCATTTGGGATGTACCTCACAAGATACTTCCAACAGCTTGAAAGACCACAAAAGCACCTCACCAAGAGGATTACTGGCCTCAAACATATGTCCTATGCAGCCCGACTGAAAAAACTCCGGCTGTACTCAGTGGCATATCGCTTACTCAGAGGTGATCTCTGCCTGACTTACAAAGCCATGTCCAACTCAGAATTGATGGACATGCTCCACCTAAAGAAATCCAAGTCACTGCGAGCTATGTGCTCTAGTGAGCTAAACCTCACCACAACAATAAATAGAACATGCTGGAGGGATAGATTCCTGTCACAGAGACTCCCCATGCTTTGGAACAGAATTCCTAACTACATTAGGCAGAGTCCCTCACTAACACTCTTCAAGAGAAGCCTTGACGAGTGGATGGGTAACAGAAAGTACACCCCCGGGATCACTTCATTGGCTCTGCTTGACAGAGGCTCAGTTAATTACTCAATGGGGCGGCGAAAGCCAACACACTCTGGCTAGGCTTATAAATGCCCTCGGGCAGATAGCCTAGTACCTACCTATGAACCTATGAACCTATGAACCTAAGTAATGAAGACATACAGTGCTATGGCATTCCATAAACTCTAGTCCTTGACTTCAGATATCAAAAGACATCTGTTTTTCATCTGCAGCATCATTTTTGTGCGGTACTCTTCTGCTTCCACTCTTCTTCCTCTATGGCTGCATCCTATTACCCATCTGTCATAGCATTCCAGTCAAGAATCCCTCAGTGAACTAATGTTTAGGCACTAGACCAAGCTCTACAACAACCACCATCCTTCATTTTGAAAGTACCATACCTTTTTAGAAGGTATTATATTGACTAAAGGTTTTCCTGGTTTAATTTGTTTCTATAAAATGAAGCTTCTTCATATCCAGCAGACATCACTGTTAGTGCTCTTATTGTCATCTTCAGATGAAAGCATTTCTCTCAACCATCATACCAACCTTAGCCCCGCTGTGATCCTCTTACTTAGAGATTTCATCTAAGCACAAGGTTCCCTAAACAGATTTAATGCAGTCAGTACAAATACCACTTTGGACCCACATGAAAAATATCTGTGGCCCCAAAGGGTTGTATTTGATCAACAAAATCTAGAATGTGTTTGATAAAATTTCTTCCACTTATATGAAGCATATGTAGGAATAGCTGTAACTTATATTTGGGAATGAGAAAAGATAAGGTAGGCTTCAAGCAGTTCAAGCAGTCTAGGCAGACTATATCATCTGGACTGAACAATGAAGAGAAAGTTTACCTTTTATGTGACTGCCACAATCTACATATTCTCCTATAAGATGGAATGTTTTTGTATGCTTTAGTTGTTATAATAGCCTGACAGAGGGGAAAGATGCAAGAAGAATCTCTTTATTGCCAGGATATGCACCCTAGTTCTAAACTCATGTTAATCAAAATGTGAAGCGGTGGAACATCTATGTGAGACCTGACATTATTCTAACACAGTTACAACCACAAGAAACAAAGAAAAGAAAAAAAAATAAACCACTGGCTATAGATCCACAACATTTATTGACTCTAGTGCCTCAGCCACAAGGCCTTCAAGGAGTGACAAACATCATTGAACACAGACCAATATATATATAAAAAACAAATAATTATAAAATTATCCAATTAAACAATTTAAATTAAATATTTACAATTAACTTCACAATTCAAACTTGTAGGTATCAAAGTATTATACTTTTGAAATAAAAACAGATTCTTTATAAAGAAGTTGTTCTTTAAATGAAAAGATTTCTCCTACAGTAAAATGAATGTGTTAAAGAACAGTACCTTGCAATGACAAAAAAACAACTATTGTGCTTTTCTTTAAAATGTAAAGCCATATATTTATCCAGTATTTGATTCTTAATATCTCTAATGTGCTCAAGGAACCTTACTCTAAGCATCCTTTTGTTTCCCCAATATCAAACAGGTTGCATGGGTACAAAGCTATATAACCCCCATGGTGTTACATGAAAACAAAGCAGTTGACAAAAAATGAACATTATTTATCAACTTAAAAGAACAAACCGCATTTCAACAAACACAACTGTTACATGGAAAAGTACAAGTAATAACTAGCTGTTTCATAATACCAAAATATTGGGGGGGAAAGTATCACATAAAAATATGTCCTTAAGATTACATCCAACTTTGTATGAAATATAACGAAACCCCCAAAATATTTTCACCAATTCACTGTCTTTAAAAAGAAAGCCCCAAAAATATTTTAATGCAGCACACATTTTCTCACTCAAAATATTATAAGTTGCCACAAAGTACATTTGTTCTTTAACATCACTATTTGTTAGATTTCCATCTCTGTAAAAATAGTTGTTATGGTTTTGCTGTGATATATTATTAAGCTTCAAAACCCTTAAGAATGCTACATTAATCACATCATAATCATATCCTCTTTTCAAAAACAAATTATCAGTCTTAAATATTTCCTCAAAAAATCATCCTCATGATTACAAATTCTAGATAGCCTTAATAATTCCCCATATAGTAACGCAGAAAGTAAATGGGGAGGGTAGCAACTAGTCCATTGTAGATATTACCCTAAGCACAGCAGTGTGTATTTCCCCACTATCAAAACTCTTCAAGGACAAATCTAAAATCACCATTTCGCTGCTGCTGCCATTGTAGCCCATCAAAGGATTAATAATACATATTTAGTTGTAAATCAGTAACAGATTGTTCCACCTCATTATGGATGGCCCTAAAAACAAATATCAAATAGTCTTTATAGCAATAATAATATGCAACATACTTAGAAATTCATGTTTGTACAAAAAATCAGTTTCAAACAAAACCATTAAAAATTTGCATATATGGGTCAAATGGCACCCCATGGCTGTACATTGCACTTGTCGATGAATTTCATTATCGAATACAAAAAAAATATTTAAGAGACAGAAAAGTATAAGTTCTACAATGTAGTGAGTCAATGGACTATCCCCCAAAAATCAATATAAAGACTGTATACCATCTACATGTCTACTTGTGTAAAGACTTTTTACATCTTAAGTGACCTAATACACATTTTCATCCCATTTTAAAATAGAAATCTTATTTAAAAAATCAAAACTGTCTTTAATATAAGAAGGAATTTTGACAACATACAGAAGAAGGAATTGATGCAATAATAACCCGATGTTGTGTGGAAAATATTTGCAAGCTGAAATAATCGGGCAGCCAGGAGGATTACTTAAATCCTTATGAATTTTGGGCAAACAGTAAAAGGTGGCAAGACTACAGTCATCAATGGAAAACTTTATATCCACATCCTCCTTAGATAAACATCCTCACCTTACACCGTTATGTAACAAATTCTGGCAGCATAGTAATGCATCATAATATGTACTAATATCACTTTTCTCATAAACCTTATCATCCTTCAAGTGTTTTAAACACATACTAACATATTGTGTGTAATGCATAATGACTATTTTGTTCCTTTTGTCTGAGGGTTTTATAACTAAAATCTTTCCTATTACTAAGGTCTTTCAAGGCCTTCCATTCATTCCTTGTTAAATTATAACATACATGCTGTTTATTATTTAAAAATTCTTCATATAAACTTTATAATAATTCAACGTGGCATTAAACTGCATAATACTGTCATTCATATAGTGGGGAATACATTTACTTTTATAAGCAACAGAAAATTTGTCCAATAGACAATAAGCATTATTAAACAAATCAACATTGATACTATCATCTATATCAAAATGATGAAAAAAAAAGCTTTCATCCGAACTTTCCATATCCACTGAACATTAATGTTACTTTCTCTACTGCAAAAAAAAACTTTAAATGCAGTTTACAAACAAAATGAAAAACTGGTAACACCATGGGTATAAATTTGAGTCCTAAATTTAAAACAGCATACCGTTCATTAAAACACAACCTGATAAATTAACAACTAAAGAGTTAACATTGCATTCAGTCCATGTATTGGCAATCATCCTAATAATCACTGCCATCTACCATTCTTCTGAAATTGTTGAAACTTTGGTCCTGTGGCCATTCCATGGGTCCCATTTCTACCTCTCTTACGATTAAGCTGTTCCTTGGCGTTTCCATCATTGCCTCAGAAATGTTGTTGATGTGCTACAGGGTCTTGTGCAGCAGGGAGTGAAGGATATCCATTATTCTAAGATTGGAAAGAACTTGCAACGTAAGTATGTCATTAGAAAGACAATGATGGATTCATTCTGTGAACAAAATACTAACAAGACTTTATGATAATAATTGGCTTTTAAATTGGAACTGTACAAATTAATAGGAAAAAGGAGATAAGCTAGACCACCAAATTAACAATCAATAACATTTTTTAAGGTAAGTTATGTAGTGTCACAAAGATAAGGTTTTGTTTTTCCATTGCTTACGTAAGCCTAGCCAAAAAGGTTCCCTGGTTTTCGCCACCCAAGAAAACTATTTTCCTGTGCCCCTGTCGAGCAGTGCTGCAGAAGTGATCCCCACAGTGAATTTTCTATTTCCCATCCAGTCGTCAAGGTTTTTCTTACAGAGGGCCAATGAGGAGCTTTGCTTGACATGAGTGGGTAGTTTGTTATAGAGTATGGGAAGTCTTTGGGACATGAATCTATCCCTTCAGCATTTTCTGTTTATTGTGGTAACAAGGTTTAGGTCCCTGGAGCATGTGGTGTGGAGAGACTGGGATTTCTTTAAGTGTAGCATGTCCAACAGCTCTGGGTTTGACATAGCTTTGTATGTTAGCAGAGATCGCCTCTGAGTAGGCAATATGTGACGGAGTAGAGCTGGAGTTTTTTGAGACGGTCTACGTATGGCATCTGTTTGAGGCCAGTAATCCTCTTAGTGAGATATGTCTGTGGCATTTCCATGCCAAATAGGGCATTGTACTCTACAATGGGTCTGATGAGGGATGAGTAGAGAGGAAAAATTACCTCCTTTTTTCTAGAGGAGACCCCTTTTGTGATGAGGTGTGCCACGTAGAAGAATTTTCAGACTACTGTGGTGATGTGGTTTTCAAAGGAGAGACTACTGTCCACCTGTATCCTGAGGTCTCTTATTACACTTTCAGTGTTTAGTGAGCTACTGCTGGTAGTTCATGGGTACCAAGTTTTTCCCAAAGGGGATGACAATGCACTTCTTGGCATTGAGCTTGAGGCCATGACTTTGACCCCAAGCATCTGTCTCTTTAAGGCCCTTTTGTAGAATGTCTGCATCATTAGGTGATTCTATTATGGCTCCCTGTTTGCAGTCATCTGCAAACTTTGTTAGCCAAAGACCTTTTGTGTTGGCCTGCACTCCAGAGAAGTAGATGCCGAACAGGAGAGGAACCAGGACTGAACCCTGTGGTACTCCACTCGTCACTGGTCTGAAGTCGGACTTGGAGACGGCTACTTTTACTATGTGGGTTCTGTCAGTGAGCCAGTTGGCCAACCATCTTCTGACATAGGGATTTATGCCCAGTTTAGTGAGTTTATCTATAATTCCAGAGTGGGGGATGGTATCAAAAGCCTTAGCAAGGTCAAGATAGGCTGTGTGCACTACCTTGCCCTCGTCTACGGCTCTAGTGACTGCTTCAAAAAAGTCAGGTTTAGTAGACATGATCTACCTTTTACAAACCTAAACTGAGTGGGGTCCAGGGTTTGGAGGTTCCCTATGTCTTTGTTTATAAGCTCCAAGATCATACGTTCCATGGCCTTGCAGACCAGTTTCATCAGGCTAATGGCATAGTAGTTTCCGGGGTCCACGGTGGCACCCTCTTTGTGGAGTGGGATAACCATCACTGTGCGCCATTCAGTAGACAAATAGCCTGAGGTGAGGCTATGATTGAACATTTTACTTAGGTGGGGTGCCAGCTCTTTCTGTAGTTTGTGCAATATGCAGCCTGGGACGTTGTCTGGTCCCATGGATGCTGTGTTCTTGGCTTTGGAGAGTGCAGTCTTTACTTGTTCATCCATGATTACAGGGGCTTTGCATTCTTCTGGCATTAAAATCGGCCCTTTGGAAAGTGAGTGGGGGGTAAAGTTAGCACTAAACCTATCTGCTAGGATGTTGGCAATATCGATTGGTTCTGTATATTTAGTCTAACAACTCCAGAAAACTGTTTTCAGGGACAGCAATAAACAACCTTTTCAAAGAAAAATGATGCCCAAATAGCAGTAGAACCACCATAAGCTCAACACAAAACTCCACACAGCACAAACTGGCTCCCCACCTAAGCACCATGTTCAATAATAGCCTTGCATCAGGCTTTGTGCCCACTGAATGGTGCACACGAACAGTTATCCCACTCCACAAAGGGGGAGCCATCACTGATCCCAGGAACTATCACCCTATTAGCCTGATGAGACTGGTCTGCAAGGCCATGGAACGTATCATCATGGAACTCATAAACAAAGACATTGGTAACCACCAAACTCTGGATCCCACCCAGTTCGGGTTTGTAAAAGGCAGGTCATGCCTCCTGAACCTGATTGACTTCTTTGAGGCAGTCACTAAAGACGTAGATGAGGGTAAGGTGGTTCACACAGCCTATCTTGACCTCGCCAAGGCTTTCGACACCATCCCCCATTCTGGAATTATAGCTAAACTCATTAAGCTAGGTATAAATCCCTATGTCACAAGATGGGTTACCAACTGGCTCACTGACAGAACCCACACTGTAAAAGTTAGACTCCAAATTTGACCTCAAACCAGTGACAAGTGGAGTACTACAGGGTTCAGTCCTGGGACCTCTCCTGTTTGGTATCTACTTCTCTGTAGTACAGGCTAGCACAGAAGGCCTCTGGCAGATGACTGCAAGCTAGGAGCCAAAGTCAAGTCCTCAAATGATGTGGACATCCTACAGAAGGGCCTCACTGAGACAGATGCCTGGTGTCAGAGCCATGGCCTCAAGCTCAATGCCAAAAAGTGCAGTGTCATCCATTTTGGTAAAAACTCTGTACCCATGAACTACCACATAGGCGGCAATCTACTTAACACCAAATGTGGGAAAAGAGACAGTAGTCTCTCCCTTGATAGTCACATCGTCACAGTAGTCAGGAAGTCCTTCTATGTGCCACAGCTAATCATAAAAGGGTTCTCATCCAGGAAAAAAGAGGTCATTGTTCCCCTCTACTCGACACTCATTAGACCCATTATAGAGTACAATGCCCCTTTTGGAATGTACCTCACAAGACATCTGCAGCAGCTGGAAAGGCCACAGAAGTGCCTCATAAAGAGGATTACTGGTCTCAAAAAATGCCCTACACTGACAGTCTCAAAAAACTCTAGCTTTACTCCATAGCATATCGCCTACTCCAAGGTGATCTCTGCCTAACATATAAAGCTATGTCAAACCCAGAGCTGTTGGACATGTTACACCTAGAGAAATTCCAATCCTTCCGAGCTACACAATCTAGGGACCTAAACCTTGTAACCACAATAAACAGGACATGTGGGAGGGATAGATTCCTGTCCCAGAGACTTCCCATACTCTGGAACAGGCTACCCATCTATGTCAAGTTCTTCATTAGCACTCTTCAAGAAAAATCTTGATGAGTGGATGGGAAATAGGAAATATACCCCGGGGATCACTTCTGTGTCTCTGTTCGACAGTGGCACAGGAAAATAACTTTTTTGGGTGGCATAAGCCAGGGAACATTGTTGGCTAGGCTTACATAGACCCTTGGGCCAATAGCCTAGTACCTACCTATGAACCTATGAACCAATATTTTTATTTGTTAAGCACTTTGATCCCATGTATGAACCCCGGGGACTTCTTCAGAACTAAATTGGTACCCGGCACTACCGTGTGGAGTTCTGTATATTTAGTGCCATTGTACTGTAGCTCAGAGCAGATCTGAGTGTTGCCATTGAGATTCTTGACATAGCTGTAGAGTGCTTTATGGTTGTCTTTGGAATCAGTGGAGCATTTATTTTCATAACTGGCTTTGAAGGATTTTATGAGGTATCTTAGCTTCTTGCTGAGGCTGACCAGGGAGTTCCTCCAATATTGGGATCTTACTCTTCTTTGCAATAGCTTCTTCCTTCTGTTGTAGAGTTTGTTTATGGCAGGGGACCACCAGACTGGCTTCCTCTTTTTGGAGGATAGTGTCTTGGTTCTGTTGCGGATGGCACAATCCATGCACTCATGTATGTGCTTATACAGTGCATTTCTGTAAGATTCAGCAGTCATACCTCTATTTTTCATCTGCATGGGTGTCGTGACGTTTGCCACTTCTGTCTTAAGAAGCATGAAGTTGGCTTTGGAGTAGTTTTTGATGGTGGTTTCCTTAATGGGGGGTGGAGGTGCGATATGGATGTCTAGGGTGATTAGCTTGTGGTTGGATCTGACCAGCGAGGATTTGACCTCTGGCGTGGAACATTGGTTACCCATATTGGTAATGACCAAGTCCAGGATATTGCTGCACCTGGTGGGGGTGTGGACAAGCTGATCCAAGGCATTGGAATTTATGAATTCCAGAAAACGTTGAACGAATGAGTTGGTGCATGAGTAGTTTTCCCAGTTGATGGTGGGGTAGTTGAAATTGCCCATAATTAAGGTATTGGGTTGTACCTTAATGTTTTCCAGTATCTTAAGAAATGAAGAGTGGGAATCCTGGAGCATGGTGGGGGATCTGTTATAAGCTACAACCTGGATTTCAGTCTTGCCCAGTGTTAGTTGCACTTGGATAATTTTGGATACATTATGTTGAGCAACTAGCCTGGAGGTGTGGATATCCTTAATGAATATGGACACACCTCTATCTTTAGTTTTTCAGTCCAGGTTAGGTGGCCAAAGGTGTGATATGAATTATAACCTGGTAATGCAGGGGTGCTCTCTGGATCCTTGAACCAGGAATTGGTAACTGCACAGATGTCGATGTTCTCCATTTTAAGAAGTGCCTCGAGTAAGTGCATTTTGAGGTTTAGACTTCTAGCATTGAGTAGCATTATTCTCAGAGTTTGCTTGCTTGTACCTGTTACAGTGGTGAATTTAACATTTGAACCTTGCCTAAAAAAGCCACTATAGGGGTGGCAAGAGCCTTAGTCAGTATCCGAAATCCCAGGGGTGACAGGTGCAGGCCATCTCTTGCAAAGCATCGTGGTCTGTCAACCATGTCATCCCAGGCAGACAGATACTGGATCCCCTTAGAATGACACCAGAAGCTTAGTCAGTTGTTGAAGTTAATCATTTTGTCCTTGTACTGTGGTATCATTCTGGGCGAAGGCAGGATGCTATTCAGGGCTAGGGTCATACCTGCCTGGGCCATAAGATCCGAAAGCTTTTCCATGTCTCTTTTCATGTAGTCCAGGGAGATACATCTCAGGTCATTCACACCAACAAGGGCAATGACAGAGTCGTATTTGTACTTGTTGTGGAGTGACCTGAGTGCGTGCATTATGTGGTGGATCCTGGCACCTGACAGGCAGTTGACAGTAACTTTCTCCTTATTTAACCTGGTCAGTGGGACATCAGTGTGCCTGACTATAGAGTCACCTATGACTAGTGAGTTGGGTACGTTGTTTTACCATATGGGCTGAGGTTGAGTGGCCCACTGATTTTGTGGGTCATGTGTCATTTGGGTAGTGTTGGGGGGTGGTGGTTGTCTGCGTTTCAGCTTGGTAAGTCTCTGTTGCTTGGGCTGATTTTTATTAAGAGCCTCCATGAATTTGGGGGTGTGCTTTGTGTTTCTATGTGTGGGTTTTGGTAGTGTGGGTTTTGGTAGTGTGGGTTTTGAAGGACTACGTGTTGAGTGTGGTGTGGTGCAGGTGTTAAACTTCTCCTCTTGCCTGTCTATTCCAGTCTTGTCTGGAGAGAGCTTGGCTTCCGGTTTGGCTATATAAGTGCATCTCTCACAGGTTGTAGTGTTGGGTGGTAGGAGGAGATATTTAGGAAAGGAGCACTTGACTGCAGAAATGAGGCAGAGAACTATGGGTGACATATGGCAGTGATAGGGTGTGATATGGACAGGGACACTAGGGAGGGAGGGAGGTGTTGTAGAATATGTAAGATACTGCAGCTACTTGTGCATGAAACAGAGTACATTTGAAGGGTAGAAGATTGTTGGAATAGATTATATATGCTGAGGGTGTTTGCTGGTGTGATAAGACATTTGGAGATAAAGAGCATTGGAATTTTATACAGCTAGGCTATTAAGGAGAAGCAGGAATAGAGAATGGAGACACAGAAGGATTAAACAGTGGAAGCACTGAATGAGCCATGAGGAAGCATTCATCAAAGAAAGTGCAGTACTTGGAAGCCACTGATCACAGGAAGAAATTGAACAAAAGAACAGTAGCACATGAGGGCTGAAAACATCTTTGACTAAAATATGATATGTTGGGGGAGGTGCCTGATAGGGAGAAGAGGAAAATGTTGGGGGGATGCTAAAGGGACAAGGAGAGAGGAAATAGTTGTACAAGAAGTGGTCAAGAGGGAGTAGAAGGGCAGCGTATAGAGGAAGGGAAGATGAGACAGGCAAGAAGCATAAAAAACAAAAATATGCAATTAAATCCAACATTTTGGAATATGAGTGTTATTATAAACTCAGAAAAAATATAAGATAATGGTAACAATCCAAAAACAAAAAGCCAGTAAGATATTAGTGCAAGAAAGCTAAAAAACTGGCTACTAATTAAAATGAAGTGAGATGGAGGAAGGGGGGAAATAGGTTCAAATAAAAAAGGCAAGAAAAAAGAGTAGAGGATGGACTCAGACTATAGTGACAGTGAGAACAGAAGGGGCAGTTTAAAAGTAGGGAATATATATGAACTAAATAACCAAAGGAGTTTGATTGTGTTTTCTTTCAATGGAAGGTAAAATCAGAGAAATATTTATGTTAATCTATACTCCGGGAAACACTTGGTTTTTGGAAGGAGGGGTCTGATGTAATAAACAGTATAGTAATGGTTTGAAATGAGAAAGGGAGGCTATATGGACAAGAAAGAATACGAATATCACTGAGTTTGCTTCTCTGAAGATAGATCCAAGTAGGAAAGTAGACTAGATATTGTCTTAGTGAGAGGTAAATTGGGACAGGAAGTGAATAAGGCAGCAATGAATAGTATGAATCAAATTATACAAATGTTACTATAGAATGAACAGTGACAAGGTAGACTATAAATTACAATGGCAGAAGAAGGTGTAGTAAAGAACGTAAGAGGAAAGAAAGTTGAAGGATTAGTGAAATAAATTGTTAAGACTGTACAGGGGAAATGGCAGGGTATCAAGAAGGTGACATGGCTGGAAAAAGCACTGTGATAAGACAGATGAAAGTGGTAAGAGACAGAAAAAAGTGGATTAATGATGTAAGATGGGAGCTGAAGAGAATCCAGATGGAAAGAGAATGAGGGCAAGGAGATGGGAAGTTAATACAGCGCAAATAGGATATAAAATGTAAAATCAGGAAGATTATGACAAATGCGTATGTAGAAATATGAAGAAGAAAGATTGGTTGTAGTCTGGAAGGAAAAATGACAGGAAAATCACTGGTTTATAAGATGAAAATGAGTTAAGAATTCTGAGATAAGAGTGGAGGGTAGTGAATACGAACAAAGTCATGAGGAATGTGTTGACTGACTTTCAGAATATATTTACAGAAGTAGAAGGGAGGAACTGAGAGGAATGGTCTAAAAGAGGGAAAATAAGGGGACTGACTGAAGAGAGCAGGCCCCAGTAGGATTAAGCTGTACAAAGAGAAGAAAAAAACAGGAATATGCTAATTGAAGGTGAAATAAAAATTATAGTTGTATAAAGAGTTGAGATGAGTTAAGAGACAGGGAAAGGCAGCTTTGGATGGAGTAAAAATGAATGTAGAGAACATAGAATTGATTAGGAAAATGAGGAGAGGAAAGTGATTAGGCAATGATGGTTACTTGATTATTGCAAGAAAGTTAGAAGAAAATATACATGTTCAAAAAGTATGGAAGAAGAAGAATGTCAAAGCATCTTTTTGTACCAGTGAGGTGTACAATACAATTGCTAATATTTTCTTTTTTGTTTAATGTAATGAATGGCAATTTTGTGTGCCTATATGTGATGTTCATCAAGGTAGTTTAAAACATAATCTGGAAAAAGTGGTCCTCAACTTAAATCTGCTTTAAAGTCAATATCGCTACTGAGTTAAGTTTTCTGTTGGGTCCAAGAAGGACTAAGACAGAATTAAGTATCACCCACTAAAACTAAAATGTAGTTGGATAAAATCATTCTTAACATTTCATTGGTTATGTGACATAATTTGGTACCTAGTCTCTCACTAATAAAAAAATAACACTGTATTTGAAAAAGTCAGTGACAACATCATGGACATGAGCCTTATGTTTTATAAAGGCCACACACCATATAGATAAAAGTTGGGAAAAGATAAGGGAGGTTAAAATTCAGCCTTACTGCCTATTTGCTGTCAAACATGATGATTTTAAAGATGCTTATTTTGAAGAACATATGCCCCGTGTGCTCCTCTATGATAGCTTTACTCCCACAGTTCAGCCTCAATGTATACTCTCTGAGAGGCCACTGTGTTTTATAGAAGGTACAAATACTCCTTTTTATAACCTCAGGACTCATAATTTTAGTTTTCAGAATTTTGATAGGCACCCATATCAAACACATAATTATGTACTGTAACTGCTTTTTTCAACATAATTTTTTCTGAGTGTTTTATAAAAATTCACAAACAAAAACTGGAAGCTAGCAAAAATAGTTATAATCTTTAATAGCTGCCTTTAGAATATTTAATGCTGACTTCCTTTTTAGCACTCCATCACTTTTACATATTTCTGTTATATGGACATATAAAACCACTGATACTATCAGATAGTCACCTGACAATCTCATTTAAGGCAAACAGAAAAGCAACCAAATTGAAGGCCCTGAAGTGAATAAAAGCTAGTCAAACCTTTAAAGAAATTCTGCAATATAATTTAATTCATTCTCAGCTGCTTAGTTACATTATTCTGAGTTTTCAGTATCCTTCTTCCAGTTTAATTTTAGATTTAGTTCGCATAACTACCAAAGATAAAAACATTTAGTGTTGGGTCAGCATTAGAATGAATGTCCATAAAATTAGTATTTAAGGCCCTATAGCAAACAAATACAATAAAACAGCTATTAACATATGCCAGATTAACACTGCATTGTGTTTATTACTAGAAATAAAATAAGTGGTTATAGGATGGTGCCTGCATAAAATGCAAACTATGCTTTGAGTACAAATGAGTAGAAGAACTCTATCATCACTGTATACAAGTTTAAATGGATATACCAAAGTATTCTGCAGTCCTTCAATCCACGGTGGTGCAGCAATAGCATTGTTGCCTCACAGCAGGAGGTTCTCCCGTTCGATTCTCGTCTGGAGTGTGGTGAGTGCCTTCTGTGTGGAGTCTGCATGTCCTCCCCGCAGTTGGATGGGCATTCAAAAGACATGCATAAATGGACGTGCCTTCGTTGAAGGTTGAATGTCGAGCTGGCACCTCAGCGTTTGTCAAAATCTAATGCCAATCATTAGCAGACCAGAGTTCCGCAGTGGTGACCCCTAACCGGGAAAAGCCGAAAGACAACAACAACATTCTGCAGTCCTTCAACATGACAGTGCTAATGTCTTTCAGCAAAAGTATAAATAATTCAAAGGATGTTTAGCAGGTGAGGTTAGGGTTCTATTTGTACTATACAAAGCATAATATCTTGAGACAGACATTCATCAGCATGATCACAATGTCTAATCTTTCTTTTTTTTTTTTTGGGGGGGGGACCTCCACGTCCACATTAACAGATTTCTTGTCAAGCTCCTATGCTGCATCCTATGAAATAAAACTAGAATTTTCCAGTAAAACATGAGGCTACTTTTCCTTGTAATGCTTTTGGAATTTTTGCTAATGGGGTATGGTACTTTCCTGTTTTTATTGTAGTCAGCATAAACCAAAAGAGGAATTCTTAAAGGTTATCTCAAGTTGTACATGATGTTTAAACCTTGAAGTAACCTTTTTGTATTCAGAGACAGCCCTAACAATGAAAACATGACACACCATGCTACACAATAATAAGGTAGTTCAGGGGAAAAGCATATACTAATTAGCCATGCGATCTCTCTCCCCCTGAAACTGCCTCTGGGAAGGCATCTATGTGCCAAGTGATTTCATGTAGATCAGCACAGCTGCTTCTTGCTCATCATGGTAGAAAACATGACCTTTTGTCTGTGCTTATCCATCACTGTAGAGGGAGTTTAGTGGAGAGGTAGTGTCAGCCGGTATGTGTGTCAGTATATGTGAGGAGCTGCAGGTGTTAGGGTATATGTGAGAGTGTCTTTCTGTCTGTCAGGTAGCAGTACGAGCATGGTGAGAAGGTTTTGTTAGGTGTGTGGGTGTATGAATTGGGGTGGCTGTTATAATTGCACATACGATATACTAATGAGAATAGCTTACAACAAGTGGGTGTGGGAGCCCTTAGCCAACAAAGACTTCCAAAATTCACACCTGAGTGGCAGTTAGACAGAAAGGGGATCTGGGTTTGGGGGAACCACTAGTCACCAGGAATCATACTCTTGTGCCTTAACAGCACTTAAACAATATGGGGATGGGGGACACTAACACCACAGATAATATTTGCGTGCCTTAGCAGCACTTATACAGAATGGGGATTGGGGGAAGCACTAGATACCAGGGATAGCTCTTACTTCTGTGTCTTAACAGCACTTTAAGAGTACGGGAATGGAAGGGGAACACTAGACATCTGAATAACTACACATCTTTATACCTTAATGGTACTATAACAGTAAGGGGACTGGGGGCAGTAGACCCAGTGATACCCAATATGTTGTGCCTTAAAAGCACATAAATAAAATACAAGGTGTTGGGAACAAGTAGATACCATGGAGAAACAGAGTGCCTTAAAAAGGCAGAAGCAGGCCTCAAACCCTGTCCCCCTCTCTTCCCAGACTGGTGTTAAACTTCTGTGACTCCACTAAACACCAGGGACCTTGTTAAAAAGATATAATTAAAAAAAATTGGGAGACAGGGATTCAGACCATGCTTGACAAACAAAACTTCTCCATTAGCTCACTCCACTAATTAATGAGTTATGCAGCATGTGCTTTTTTTTTACAATATTGAGTATCTTGGGTATTATGCAATGCCTGACACATGTAGTGCCTACTGAGGGGGATGGATGTGAAACATTAAGCATACCTCTCCACCTTGTAAACAGTATCCATTTATTGAAGGATATGAAGTGTGAAACTGTAATGACTAGCATTATGGAATGATTGCCCTCATCTGTGAATTACCTGGGCAGGGGAAAAGGAGACATACTGGATATTCTGACAACAGGGACTGGTAAAGAGCATGTGGCATGTGTGCATGTGTTTTACTGTCTGATTGCGTGTGAGGGTGACTGAGTGTGAGTGCTTATGTGATGTGGCAATCACAGTTAACTACCTTGGGAAATGCTAATTTGCACATCATAGTAGATAATAGTTATTCACAGACATGCAAAACAGATCATAGTTTTAGTACTAAGCTAACTGCCCTTGCGAGCCATTTCAAGCCTAGCCAATTATCCCTTGTGAGACTCAAACCCTGCACCTAGCCAATTATCCCTTGTGAGACTCAAATGCTGCACCTTGAGTTTGCAAGGCAAACACCTTAGCCATTAAGCTACCCTCCCAACACCAAACAGAATGTATATTATTCATGTGTGACAATATCACTGGTTCATAGATTAGTACTAGGCTAACTACCCTTATGGGCCATTTCAAGCCTAGCCAATTACCTCATGTCAGAATCAAACCCTGCACCTTGTGTTTTTAAGGTAAGCACCTTGTGTTTTTAAGGTAAGCACCTTAACCATTATGCCAACCTCCCATTATAGCCATTAATGAGGTCTTTCTTCATTGTAGTTAATGTGTCTAATGAATCACAAAATACCACATTGCGGTATCAGGACCTTTTCACTACGGGTCTGCACTGGGGATCTAAATGAACCCCTGGGCAAATTTAACTGATTATTATATTACTAAATATAAAGAATTAAACATTGCGATGCCTTTCAGAGGTTCATAGTTAATTACTGGGCTATGGACCTGTGAAGATATTAAGAAATCTAACTCTGCATTCCCATGACAATTATTAGCCCTTATATTTGCATATCAGTCTCCAAAGATAAGACATACTAGTACATGGCAATCTGTGAGGGCCATTGGTGCTAAGCCAAGGTTTTAATTTGTGGTTACTCATCCATTTGTCCAAGTTACATTTGAATAGAGTAAGAGAAGTACTCTGCTTTATGTGGAGGGGAAGCTAAGTGGGGTGTATATTAAATCAATAAACGCTTAAAATAGCAAACGCTGATTTATCGACCCTTTAATAGTGAAAGCTGACAATCCCGAAAACACGGAACTGGGAAAAAGTTTTCCCTGGGAAAAAAAAAACCCGCTGTTCCATGTCTTCAAGATTGTTAGCTTTCATTCTTAAAGGGTCAGTAAATCAGCGTTCGCTATTTTAAGCATTTGCTGATTTAACATAGACCTGCTGGGTGCATAGAAGCTACATACTCGGAGATACATTCCTATCCCTCCATCATGTTCTGCTAACCTTGCAAAAGAGATTGATGTCTGAAAAGGCTGTAATAACTATGTTATGCAAACATAAATGTAAGAAGACCTGTAAAGAAAGGATTCACGTCACATTCAGTACTGAGCTCTTCAGGTACTCAGTTTCACCATACATTTAACATTTATGTGATTTTCGGTATATTTTGTTCATGGTAGAAGTGTAAGGAATGTAAACATTTTAAATCATAAACATGCGGTATCTCCTTTAACCCATTTCCATACAATTAGTTGTTACTTGAAGCCATGCATTTTGTGAAAAAATGCTGAATGCAGTAAAAGAAATGGTTAGTGACCCCTTGGTCAGGGTTCATGTCTGAAATTAAGTCATTTTATTCAGCACTGTATTGTTTGTAAGCATGGAGTTTATTGCAGCAACAGTGTCAATGACATCAGACTTTCCATTTCCTTGATCACTGTACATTTTCTAGAAGGCATGGGTAATTTGCTGGAAGCAGTTCCATTACTTGCTGATTATAATCACACAGACTGTAAAAGCAGAACACAACTCAAAAACCTGAAGTACGTTAATTTATAAGCTGTGCAGCCTACATGTTATAATACTGACCTATGAGTAAATGTCAAACACTTTGCAGAGAAACGTGACTTTTTTTTATAAATCAGCTCACATTTCATAAGATCACTAAATCTTCATTGTAGTGAGTCATCTCTGAAAAGAAGAGCGTATGTCATCAGGCCTTCCCTTTTGCTAAGAATAAAAACCATAGAACAGTTGTTTCTGGTTTATTTAACCCTTCGATGCATTTCATAAATTTTTTAACAGCGTACGGTTAGGGAAGTGGGTTACACCATTTTAATTTAGTCACTGCAACAGATGAAAAAATTAGACTCTGGCATAATTTGTTATTAAATTCATAGGTTTGGTTCTAATATATACTACCAACTTTCCTTCAAACTTGATTAATGTACAAAGGCCCAAAAATAGGAACAGATTTTAAATCTTGCTTTTATAAACTTAGAAAGTTGATAGAATAATAGATTTTAAGATTTAGATTTGATTTAGATCAAAAATATGGCACAAAAATATGGACATGCTGTAGAAGTCCAGAGGTACAATGGGGATGAAATCTGCATATCAATAGTGTGTACAAATGATTTTTGAATTTAAGTGCTAATTGTATTTACATTTTGAAAGTTGTTTGACTAAAAGCATCTAGTCTCAAATTCTCAACAGGCTGTCTTTCAACCTCCCCATATATATATATATATATATATATATATATATAGGGCTACTTCATATGATCAAAATTTCATATGACTGAAATTCATTTGACTGAGACCAAAAAACGGAAAGTTCAAAAGACTGAAAACTCATTTGACTGAAACTCATAACACTGGCACATTAAAGTAAAAGGTATATGCCATTTTCCCCACTGTGGTGTGATCCTGGAGTTAGTATATATGGTTAGGAGGGGTGTGGGGGGCATAGCCCCCCACATACTTTATACATTTTAAACCATACACATGGATATTTATAACTGCAATGAATAATTCTTTGCAGAAAACAATATTCACCTAAACTATGTGGGGGGGCTTTGCCCCCCACACCCCACTAACTATATTTACTAACTCCAGGATCGCACTATAGTGGGGAAAAGGGCATATACCTTTTACTTTAATGTGTCAGTGTTATGAGTTTCCTTCAAATGAGTTTTCAGTCTTTTGAACTTTCAGTGTTTTGATCTCAGTCAAATGAAATTTAGGTCATATGAAGTATACCCATATATATATAGAGGTTCATAGGTTCATACTAGACTATCTGCCCTAGGGCATTTATAAGCCTAGCCAGAGTGTGTTTGGCTTTTGCCACCCATTTTAAATTAATTTTGCTATGCCCTTTTTCGAGGTTAGTATACTGTGCCTCTGTCTAACAGTGACAGAGAAGTGATACCCGGGGTAAACCTACGATCTCACATCCACTCATCAAGATTCCTCTTGAAGAGAGTCAATGAGGGACTCTGCCTAACCTGGACTGGGATTTTATTCCAGAGTGAAGGGAGCCTCTGGGTTATGAATCTGTCCCTCCAGCATGTCCTATTTATTTCAGTGCTGAGGTTCAAGTCTCTCGAGCGGGTAGCTCGATGGGATTTGGATTTTCTGAGGTGCAGCATGTCCATTAATTCCGGGTTGGACATGGCTTTATACATCAGGCACAGATCGCCTCTGAGCAGGCGGTATGCCACTGAGTAGAGCTGGAGTTTCTTTAACCGGGCAGTATATGGCATCTGTTTGAGCCCTTTGATCCTCTTGGTGAGGTACTTTTGGGGTCTTTCCAGTTGCTGCAGGTGTCTGGTAAGGTACATCCCAAAAGGGGCATTGTACTCAATTATGGGCCTGATGAGGGATGAGTAAAGAGGCACGATGACCTCCCCTGATCTAGATGTGAATCCCTTCATGATTAGGTGGGCTATATAAAATGTTTTTCTAACCACTTTGGCCACGTGGCTGTCAAATGAGAGATTGCTATCAACTTGGGTCCCCAGGTCCCTAATTACTTCTTCTCTACTTAATGGATTACCACCTATATGGTAATTTGTGGGCACTTTGTTTTTGCCAAAGAGGATGACTATACACTTTTTGGCATTTAGCATGAGGCCATGGCTCTGGCACCAGTTGTCAGTTTCTATGAGGCCCTTTTGGAGGATGCTTGTGTCAGCTGGAGAGTCGATTATGGCGCCCAGTTTGCAGTCATCTGCGGACTTAGTGTAAGGATGTAGCTAGCAAGTTAGGCTTGTGCCAGGCAAGCAAGTATGACAGTCCCAAATGAAAAAATGCCAGCACCTTGGAGAGTCAAACAATTAGGTTTATTTTAACTTCAAAAAGCTGATAACTAGACCGGTTTCAGCTCAAAGCTTTCCTCAGTAGTACATAGAAGTGATTGAGTGAAGCTCTTATATAGCTTAGAGTAAATAGATTCATGACCTCATTTCCTGTAATTAATTAATCAAAAAATGTTATAGTGATGAATCACTGAGTAATACATTCTTCGACTAACATCCATCTATGCATGAATTTCATGTCTGAATATATATATGGCATGGATATGCAATTTAAACAAAATATTGTGAAGAAACACAAAAAGAGAAGAAAATAATTGTTTATACAATAAGAAATATAATTACTTACTGCTAAATCATAATTTATCATTTAAGCCTGGGGAGAAAAGTCCCCCTAGTTTAATAATCCACCTTCTCTCCTTGGTATTAAGAATATCGTGCCATCCTGATTTGAAAGAACGGTCCCCCAAAATTCGATCAATGATTGTAAAGGTGAATCTTGCATTAGAATGTTTCATTGTGTGTTTATAAAGTGCATTGGTAATTCTGTGGTTTTTAATGTCCCCTAAATGTTCCGAAATTCTAATGCGGAACTGCCTCGACGTCTGGCCAATGTAAAAGGCCTGACATGTGCAAGTGGCTAAATAGATTATCCAATCCGAACTGCAATTTCCAAAGAAATTGATGTCGTATACCTGACCTGTGTTTTTACTGGTAAAGCTTGTTGTTTTGAAAATGTAGTTACAAAAGCTACAATGGCCACAAGGGAAAATACCAATGAGCCAGTTTGCAACCCATCTAGTGTCATAGGGGTTTATATTTAAACTGGTGAGCTTATCTATAATGCCCGAGTGGGGTATTGTATTGAAGGCTTTTGCGAGGTCCAGGTAGGCTGTGTGGACCACCTTCCCCTCGTCAATGGCCTTGGTGACTGTTTCAAAGAAATCAACCAGGTTTAAGAGGCAGGATCTGGCCTTAACAAAGCCAAACTGGGTAGGATCCAGTGTCTGTGGGTCCCCAATATCTTTATTTATGAAGTCCATGATGATCCTTTCCATAACTTTGCAGACCAAGCTAGTGAGACTTATGGGGAGATAGTTTCCAGGATCTGTTGAGGCACCACCTTTGTGGAGAGGGACCACTGTTGCTGTACGCCACTCTTTGGGTACATATCCTGTAGTAAGGCTGAGATTGAACAGTAGTTTTAGGTTTGGGTTTAGCTCTTCTTGGAGTTCATGTAGGACGCAGCCCGGGACACTGTCTGGTCCCATCGATGCTGTGTTTTTTGCTTTGGAGAGGGCAGCTCTTACCTGAGCATCTGAGATGGCAGGGGGGCAGCACTCTGCTGGGATAGATATTTGCCCTTTTGGTGGGGGGGGGGAGACGTTTGCGCTGAACCTGTCAGCTAGGATGTTGGCAATGTCTGTGGGTTTGGTGTATTTTTTGTCATTTTGGACTAATTCTGAGCATATCTGGGAATTCCCACCCAGGTTCCTAACATAACTAAGGAAAGCCTTGTGATTATCCTTAGTGTCCTGCGCAATTTTTCCTCTCGAAGCTGGCCTTAGATGATTTTATGAGTGCCCATAGTTTTTTGCTAATACTGATCAGAGATGCCTTCCCTTTTTGGGATTTTGCTCTATCATGTAGTAGCTTCTTCCTTCTATTGTATAGTTTGTTTATGGCTGGGGTCCACCAGATAGGACGTCTGCCTTTGGAGGATTGGGTCTTGATTTTATTTGGGATTGCATGATCCATGCATTCCTGAAGGTGTTCATAGAATGCATTTATAAAGGATTCTGCAGTCTGGGCTGTATTATCCACAGGCCTGGGGGCTTTGAAGGATTCCACCTCGGTTTTGTGTGAAATTTGCTTTAGAGAAGTTTTTCACTGTGGTTTTCTGGGCATGGGGTGGGGTCGGGATGTGAATATCCAGTGAGATTAGTTTATGGTCTGATCTTACCAGTGAGGGATACACTTCTGGTCTGGAGCATAGTGTCCCCATGTGGTGATGATCAGGTCCAGTATGTTTTCCCCTCTTGTTGGAGTGGTAACAAGTTGTTCCATAGCATTTGAGTTTATAAATTCTAGGAACCTTTGGGCTAGGGTGTTGGAGCTAGAGTAATGCTCCCAGTCTATGGTTGGGTAGTTGAAGTCACCCAATATAATGGTGCTTGGAGAGACCTTCATATTTTCCAGTGTTCTCAGGAAGGCCGAGTGGGGTTCCTGGGTTTGGGAGGGTGGTCTGTAGCAGGCTATAAACTGGAAGGCAGTTTTACCCACTGTTAGTTGCACATGGATAGTCTCTGATGCTTCGTGCTGTGCCACCAACCTGGAGGTGTGGGTATATTTGACGAATATTGATACTCCCCCTCCTTTTGTGGTTCGGTCCAAGTTTTGGGGCCAAAAAGCATGGTATGAGGTATAACCTGGTAGTGCTGGGGTGCTCTCGGGTGCCTTAAAACAGGTTTCTGTTACTGCACAGATATCGATGTTCTCCATGCTAAGGAGAGTTTCGAGTGCGTGCATCTTGAGGTTTAGACTTCTGGCGTTGAGTAGCATTACTCTTAGTTTCTTATCCGTTGTGATACCTATGGAGGTGGGTTTGTCTTTTGAGCCTTGCCTAAAAAAGGCACTATGGGGGTAGCAAGAGCCTTTGCCAATATCCAAAAGCCCAGGGGTGACAGGTGCAAGCCGTCCCTAACGAATCATCGTGGCTTGTCAAGCATGTCATTCCAGGCTGACAGGCATTGGATCCCCTTTGAATGACACCAATACTTAAGCCAATTGTTGAAATTGATCATCTTGTCTTCATATTGTGGCATCATTCTTGGTGAGGGTAAGATGCTACTCAAGGTCAGGGTCATACCGGCCTGGGCTACATGCTCAGAGAGCTCCTCTATGTCTCTTTTCATGTAGTCCAGGGAGGTACGTCTCAGGTCATTCACACCAGCATGGACAATGACTGAGTCATATTTGTACTTGCCTTGGAGTGACCTGAGTGTTTGTGTTATGTGGCAGATCCTAGCGCCTGACAGGCAGCTCACCGTGACCTTCTCCTTGTTCCACCTGTTGCGTGGGACGTCAGTGTGCCTGATGATAGAGTCACCTATTACAAGTGTATCAGGTGTGTTGTTTAGCCATAAGGGCTGTGACTGCTCGGCACACTGGCTTTGTGAGCTATGTCTTGCACGTGTTAAAACAACAGTGGAGTAATTTATATTTATCATTATGAAATGTGTATCTTATTCCTTGCAATACATCTTTAAGAGCAGTGAGGGGTGTTCATGTAATTGTTTGGGGATGGTATTTAAGTGGTTACCTTTTAATTTGAAATTGATTATAATGAACTCTTCTAAATTGAGACAAAAGAGCTAAACCTACCCAGTTTTGAGATATGTTTCATTTACTTTTATGTTTCTTGGTAAACTTCACATAAAAATACAGACCACACCCACCTTCGTGGAGGCTTTCAATAAAAATCTACCCAAACAGCAGAGACCTCCAAGGCAGAAATGCACTCGACCACCACAACACAACACTAATCATGAGACATAACTCTCCTAAACAGTGTGCCACTCAACCATCCCTAAGGCAAAACAGCATGCCCAACACACTAGTCATAGGCGACTCGATAGTGAGGCACACTGATGTCCCACTCAGTAGTCTGAATAAGGAGAAAGTAACAGTCAGTTGCCTGTCAGGTACCAGTATCCACCACATAATGCATGTAGTCAGGTCCCTCAACAACAGGTACAAATATGACTCTGTCATTGTACATGTGGGTGTGAATGACCTGAGATGTACCTCCCTGGACTACATGAAAAGAGACATGGAGGACCTCTCGGATTATGCAGCCCAGGTGGGTATGACCCTAGCCCTGAGCAGCATCCTATCAACGCCCAGAATGATACCACAGTACAAGCAGAAAATGATTGATTTCAACAATTGGCTAAGTTTCTGGTGTCATTCTAAGGTAATCCAGTATCTGTCTGCCTGGGATGACATGATTGATAGACCTCAATGCTTTGCCAGAGATGGCCTGCAGCTGTGACACCTGTGCTTCCGGATACTGGCCAAGGCTCTTGCCACTCATAAGTTCCTTTTATAGGTGGTATTCCAAAGACCAAATTACCACAGTAATAGCTACAAACAAATCCAATCTGAGAGTCATGCTGCTCAACTCTAGAAGTCTAAATCTCAAAATGCACTCGCTCAAAGCACTCCTTAAAATGGAGAACAACAACATTTGTGCTGTAACAGAGACCTGATTCAAGGCAGCAGAAAGTACCCCTGCACTACCAGGCTATAACTCATTCCACACCTTTCAGCCCCAGAACTTAGACTGAAGCTCCAAAGGTGGTGGTGTTCCCATATTCATAAAGGAAACGCACACCTCCAGACTGGTAGCCCAACATAACGCATCTGAGATACTTCAGGTGCAGCTAACATTGGGTAAGACAGCGATTCAGATCATAGCCTGCTATAGGTCCCCAACCATGTCCCAGGACTCACACTCCACATTCCAAGCACCATGGAGAATATTAGGGTCCAACCAAACACTCTCATACTGGGTTACTTCAACTACCCCTCCATTAACTGGGAAAACTACTCATGTACCAGTGCACTTCCCCAATGCTTTCTGGAATTCATTAATTCCAATGCACTGGACCAGCTCATTCTTACCCCCCCTAGAGGTAGCAACATCCTTGACCTGGTCATTACTAACATGGGCGATCATTGCTCTACACCAATAGTCAACTCCTACCTGGTTAGATCTGACGACAAAGTAATCACCTTGGAAATCCACATCCCACCCCCCCCCACCACCACCACCACCACCACCACCACCACAAAGGTAACCACCATGAACAACTTCTCCAAAGCTAACTTTTGGCTCCTAAAAACAAAGGTGGCTAACTTCACGGCACCCATGCAAATGGAGAATAGTTGCATGACCGCTGAATCATACACCAATGCACTGTATGAACACGTACAAAAATGCATGGATCTCGTCATACCCAATAGAGCCAAGATGCTCTCCTCACAAAAAGGAAGCCAGTCTGGTGGTCCCCTGCCATAAACAAACTCTACAACAGAAGGAGGAAACTGATGCGGAATAAGGTGAAGTCCCAAAACTGAAAATCCCTTATCAGCCTTAACAAAAGGTTGAGATCCCTCATCAAATCCTCTAAACCTAGCTATGAAAACAGAATTGCAGCAGATAGTAAAGACAACCACAAGGTCTTCTATAGTTATGTAAAGAATCTCCACGGCAATACCCAGATTTGCTCTGAGCTACTGCAGAATAGTACCTCCTATACCGAGCCAACAGATATTGCCAATATGCTGGCCAACAGAATCAGTGCTAACTTTACCCCCCCAAAGGACCAATCACAATACCAGTAGATTGCCAGGTGCCCAGTATTACTGCTGCACAGATTAAAGCTGCACTGTCCAAGGCCAAGAATACAGCTTATATGGGATCTGACAATATCCCTGGCTGTGTTCTACATGAACTACAGAGTGAACTGGCACCTCACCTGTGTGCCCTGTTCAATCACAGCCTCACCTCAGGCTTTGTCCCTACTGAATGGCACACTGCTACAGTCATCCCTCTCCACAAAGGAGGAGTGACTACAGACCCCAGGAATTATTGCCCCATTAGCCTGATGAGTCTGATATGCAAAGCTATGGAAAGCATCGTCATGGGCCTAATAAACAAGGATATAGGGATCTCCAAACTCTGGATCCTACACAGTTTGGTTTTGTGAAGGGTAGATCATGCCTGCTCAACTTGGTCAATTTCTTTGGGTCAGTCACCAGAGCTGTAGATGAGGGCAAGGTGGTTCATGCAGCCTGTCTTGATCTGACCAAGGCCTTTGATACCATTCTCCACTCAGGAATCATAGAAAAACTCACTAAGCTAGGTATCAACCCCTATATCACTAGGTGGGTTGCAAACTGGCTCACAGATAGAACTCACAGTGTGAAAGTAGCTGACTCCAAGTCAGACTGCTGACCAGTCATGAGTGGAGTCCCACAGGGTTTAGTCCTTGGTCCTCTCCCGTTTGGTACCTACTTCTCTGAAGTCCAGGCCAACACAAAGGGACTCTGGCTGACAAAGTTTGCAAATGATAGCAAGTTGGGAGATATTATTAACTCCCCAAGTGATGTTGACATCCTACAGAAAGGCCTCAATAAGACCAACAACTGGTGTCAGAACCATGGCCTTAAGCTCAATGCCAAAAAACGTGTCATCATCCCCCTTGGGAAAAACCCGGTTCCTTGAATTACCACATTGATGGTAGTCCACTGAACACAGAAGGCATAATAAGAGATCTGGGAACACAGGTTGACAGCAACCTCTCTTTTGACCACCTTGTTGCCTCCGTGGTCACAAAGTCCTTCTATGTGGCACACCTCATTACTAAGGGTTTTGCATCCAGGAAAAAAGAGGTCATTGTCTCCCTCTACTCTTCCCTCATTAGGCCATTCATCAAGTACAGTGCCCCATTTGGCATGTACCTCACTATACACCTGCAACAACTGGAGAGGCCGCAAAAGTACCTCACAAAGAGGATCTTAGGCCTTAAACACTTAACAAACTCCAGCTATTCTCTGTCTCATATCGTCTACTTAGAGGTGATCTCTGCTTGACTTACAAAGCCATGTCTTACCCAGCTCTGTTAGAAATGCTACATCTAAAAAAATCCCAATCCCTCTGCACCACACACTCCAGAGACCTCAACCTCATTACCACAATCAACAGAACATGCTGGAGGGACACGTTCATAACCTAGAGACTGCCCATGCTATGGAATAGACTTCCCATACATGTCAAGCAGAGCACCTCTCTGGCCCTCTTCAAGAGAAATCTTGACGAGTGGATGGGAAATAGAAAATTTACCACGGGGATCACTCCAGTGGCTCAACAGAGGCACTAGGAACTAAGGTCGGGTGGCACGATGCCAGGGTAATCCTATGGGCTAAGCTTGTAAAGGCTCCAGGGCCATTAGCCTAGTACAAACCTATGAACCTATGAAAAAATTCCATTTTTTACTTTTGGTTATTAAGTTTCATAAGTTGTTTCTGTGTTTTCTTTTGTATTATAGCTGACCTCGCTTTTAAAACACACTGACTAAGAAAAACTGCTCTGATAATTGCCTTTTTCATTGTGGAATGAACTCTTGATGAATGAAAACCACACAAAAAATAACCATATCCCTATCGAACCTCCTACCATCTCTCTGGCACAAATTATTTTCCAAGGTGATCAGGCTTCTAAAGTCACTCAAGAAAAAAGTGGTGTAAAAGACACTAAAAGCCTTTGCAAACAAATGGGCAGTGCCTTTGGAAAACTGAAAAATAATCCAAAGACAATCATGACTGCTTTATCCTACTATGATATTTTGCCAAAAAATCCAACCAATGTTACAAAGCAAACTCTACCACAGATGACCCCATCCATAAAGACTCCATCACAGTAGACATAGTATATCACCTACACAGACTACCGTAATGAATTTTCCTCTCTTTCCACTAACATTTCTAACACTCAACCCTCTTAAATGACCCCAGCCCCCACCACCTCTGAATTACCTCCCTTCTACTTCAAAACAATTACCCCAAGGACATTGCAAAGTAGTTAGAGACAATTAAGTACCTCTGATGGAACAGACAGCCTCTACCAATTGTTTATTCTTCTCTGTAAAGAGCATGTTCTTCTCCCTAAAAACAATATAATGTATGTATCAGCAAAAATGTCTTGCCTTCTGAGTGTAAAGAGTCAGACCAATTCCCAAGCCCACTAACCTAAACTCAGCTAGTGACTAAACAGCCTTCTCTATTATCCCCATCATTGGTAAAATTCTTGAGAAAATAATTTATACCCAGTTAACCACTCTCTTACACTCCTACAGAATAAGTAGCCCATTAGCAATACAGATTCTGAACAGATATCAGTGGTATGACTGCCCTATTTATGCTTATTGATGGCATAGTGTTAAACAGGAACAAAGATCACCTAAATGGGGCAGTTTTTGTATACCTAAGAACTCAGTCAATCACTCTCACATCATACTCTTATCTCAGCCAGTGTAAGCCATGTGGTCTAAATACTTCCTATCAGTAAGATTCTTGAGAGTAGAAACTGGAATCACCTCTTCTGTAGCAATTACCATCAAATAATGAGTCCTGCCAGGTACCAGTCTCTCTCTCTCTCTCTCTCTCCCATTTTATTATCCTAATAATTTTATATGTAGATAACATAGTTGTCAGCAGGTCTGGCCCCTACCCATTGACCACAAAAAACAGGGGGAACAAGACATCTGCCGTCTAAATAATTAGCTGGTCACATACAAACCAGCTCTTAATACCAAAAAGACCAATGTTATGCTGTTCAGTACTCCATACATACTCTTCAAAAACATTTTAAATGGGTCATATTGCCATGACAAAGAACACACTGGAAATGAGAAGAGTGCAAATAGGGCAGCTGCCCTGGGTGCAAGATGTTTGAAGGCATGATTAAGAGATCTTTTTTTTTTTTGATCCTCACGTAAATGTGAGGGTAGGACAGTAGAGCACAAGGACTTGGTGCTCTTCCTTAGGAGAGAAGGAAGGAAGGCGTCAGATCAGAGAACAGAACATTTTTTTTATTCCTCGACCTAGTATTGAGGGGTACCAGACAGGGTGCCAAATGATCCACCTATGGCTTTGCTGAAAACATAATGGGCTTGTGATCATTGCCTATATACTAATCTGTCTAAGATCTTATGCATGCCCTTTTTTCTAGCCACCCCTAAACACAGAATTGAAGTTAAAGTTAACGTTAAATGGGTCAAGGCTAAAATATATCTTAGTGTTTCGGTAGATGTATGTTGAAATTTGAGCAGCATCATAAAATATGTATATTATTGCATCAAAATGGGCAGCGGTTTATAGTAATGTTCATTCCTGTCTAATGAATCAGAGAAGTTATTAGGAAGTTCATATTTATTGTCATTGCTATATTACAAAATAACTGAGTATTCAGGTTGCTGTAAGAAAAGACTGCTTAATGCAATAGTGTTACATCATTATGTGCTGAGAAGTTTACTGCAAAACTGTGTGGTATCCATTGTTGCGAAGTATATAGATTATCCACGAGCAAATGTTGAAAAACAAAGTTCAGATGTGTCTTACTGATTTCTTCACAATGTGTTTCATCACATACAACAGATAAAACAATTTGCTCAGATTTACAGGTGATTCAGTCAGCTTATGTATCCCTATGGAAAATTCCCATTATCCAGAAAGTAAAATGCAAACTTGTACTATGCTGCGGTAGCGCTGTCACCTGACAGTAAGACGTTGTCCCGTTCGATTCTCAGCTAGAGCGTCTTCTGTCTGGAGACATGTGTGAATGGGCGTACCTTCGTTGAAGGTTGTGCGTCAGAGCTGGCAACTCGGCACATAAAAATCTACTGCCAATCATTAGCGGACCAGAGTTCTGCTGTGGCGACCCCTAACCAGGAAAAGCTGAAAGACACAACAATATTTTCTCAATAACTATTTAAATCTATTTCTGTTCATCTTAGTTTACCTCTTTTAAAAGGAGTAGAAATATTTTTATGTAATAACTGTTATACTGAAATGTATATTTGCATACTTTATGTTGTGTTCTTGTAAAAGTTTTTTTTTGGCTATAAATGACATGCAAAATAATAAACATAAAGGATGAAACTAGATATTAATCTCCAAGGATAGCCTACACAAAATGGTGCCTATAACAATTCCTAATCCTAAAACAAATCTAACCACAAAAAGTAACAAACCAACTCATCCAAATAAAAATTCACAAGAAACACATAAGAAGGAAAAATTAAGAAAGACATGAAAAACATTACAGTCAAACAGATAGAAATGCCTATCTATACCATAATACTCTTTATCAAACTTTAAGCAAAAAAGTATAAAAATGCACAAAACACGTTTCAAATTAAATAAGTAAGCATAGTTAGGACACTGAAATACATGGAGGTGGTTCTGGCAAAATGGTTAAAGTCTCCCCCGTATTCACGAAACCTCCGTGTAAGACTAAATAAGTCTTACTCGGAAACTGTAGTTGAACGGTCTGACGTCAGCGTGCCATGCATATTCATGAGGGCATGCTGACTCCACTCCAAGTCTAATATAGACCGTGCAGGAAGGCAGGGGTCGTGTCTGACTGCTGAGCAGTCCTAAGGTCCATGCCCCTGCAAGTGTCTGAAATGTGAAATGTCAACACACATGAGCAAGTCCGCTCAAATGTCAACATACCCAACACTACACTCCCTCACATTGTAAACCCCCAGTAGAGTTATAAAATGTAAAATAATATTTTTTTTTCTAATTCCTGATATAGCTGCCCGTATTTGCATGTGTTTGCGCGGGTGTGCCCATAGCTTAGCTAGAGTTAGCAATGTCGACATTGAAGAGCATAATAACAAATGTTTATGCAAATCAATCTAAATAGCAATAGCGTAGTGGTAGAGCCTTCGCACAAAGAGGAAGCGTTCGAGTACCACCACTCCCCTCTCTATTTTATGTTTTAAATTAGCATATGAAATAATTCCTGACATATATATGACTAAAATATTACTAAAAAGCATTGAAATGGCCTATGTATCAGTGAACAAAATGTATATATAGAAATGTAAGAAGGATCATGACATATAAATACCCACAGCTAAGCAGTGCTTTACCCAGCGCAATCTAGTTGCCCACAGCCAAGCAGCGCTTTACCCAGCTCAATAAGTTTGTGCGGAGCTGTGCTCCGTGCTAACCAGCACACCGTAGGGCAACGTGGAGCAACGTGGGGCAACGTGGAGCAACGTGGAGCAACGTTGAGCAAAGTTGCCTAAACACAGCCACACCCACTAGCCTGTCAGTACAGTAGTAAAATAAAATGCAATAACAAGTTTCGAACCCGGGACACTGTGCACCATAATCAAAGTACTGAACCACTAACCCATGACAGCTTAGGATACACATCCACTGTTAACATACATACATATACTTATAAATGGTAGATTAACCATTGCTAAGCAGGCCTGCAGTCAGCCGAGAATTTTCAAATACGGCCAATCACAAAAAAGTGTGCGAAATGCGGCATATTTAAGCTCCATAGGGGGGAATACTCGCCATAACTGATTGTAGCTCACATCTGCATTTAGAATGTCTGGTGCTGGAGAGGGTAGTCACTTTCGAGGGCAATGCTGGGGCATTGAGGAGTCAAAATACATGGTTTGACTCCTAGTCCATCGTCATGAGTCTCGACTCCTGCAGGGCCAGTTCCAAGGAAGGCAGAGGAGTGGAACCGGATGGCTCATGAACTCACCAGTGCCACAAGGGTCCCTCAGACTGGTGAGCAGGTCCATCACCACCATGCAGACCTGAAGAGATGGAAGCAGGACCTACTGAACCAATGGATCCAGGAGGCCCATCATATGCAAGATGCCCCACTACTGAGTAGGTAGCCATGGAATGCAGTATGTAAGACATGCTAATATAGTCTAAATAATGGATAGGTATGTCTCAATATCCCTTCATTTACTTCACAGCTGCAGGTGTCCGTGCTGCGAATCAGCAAGCCTATGCAGATAGGCTGCTAAGGCTGTGCCACCAGGCAGGTTAGTAATTATTCTGCATGTATTGTTATATAATATATATGAGAGAGCATGAAAAAAGTGTTGTAGCCCAATAATACAGCTATAAAATGCCCTGAATAAATTCTCTGCATGTACTGTTACATAACATAAGTCAGAGAGCCAGAAATAGAGTGTAGTAATCCATTAATAAAGGTGAAATAAGTCTGGAATACTATCTCTGCATGTACTGTCATATAAAATAAGTGAGCAAGCCTAAAAAAGAGTGTTTTAACCTACCAATAAAGGTATAATATGTCCTGAATAGGTCTTCCGTATGCACTATGATATCAAATAAAGGAGAGAGCCTGTAGAAAAGAGTGTTCAATGTAATTAATAAAGGTATAATACTTGAATTGTGTCTGTGTCACTTACTTTGAAATGTTGTTGTACCCTTGCATTAAATAAATAGTACTGTTGTATAAAGTGCTGTCAAACCACAGTTGTGCAGTCCCATATAAAGTGGATGAAGGAAGTGCCAGTAGCTGTGAAGCATATAATAGCCCTCAACAGTCGGTAAATGTCTGTCATGCATATGTAAATCTGGCACACGAGTAGCTTGTCAAGGTGTTCCCCAGAAATGTGAGTGTGCTACATGAAATGTAGGGTTCTGTAGAAATGTAACTGAAAAAGTCACGTGAACACATCCTGATATGTAGATACATAAATATAAAAATAAAATATAAATATGTTGCAGTAACATCTGCATCTTGGACAGTTAGTATGTCAGATATAGGTCAGGTATATAATGAACTAGCCAAACCCATTACACAATCTAATGCATGTTGCCTAGTGTAATAATACATGTAGGGGATATACACCTGCAGTCAATAGGAATGTAGTGTAGAGTAAAAGTACCAATAAGATGTTAATGGAGGTTTCTTTTTACACCCTACTCCATGTGCATAAACAATGCAATTCCACACCTCAATGGGTATGTCTAATCTCAAAACATTTGTTGGGACATATGTCCTATTGTTCTATAAAAATCTGCTTTTACTTTGATGCATGTGCCCTGTTCAAACACCACAATCTTGGTGGCCTGTTGCCACCAATCATCCTTGCATGCTGTTGTAATGTCCACTGTCGTTCAGTATATGCATGTGTTATGCTTTCTGCTCAACTGTTGTAACCCTGGTGTGTTGGGTTAATGGGAATATTACTGCATGCTGTTACAACTAATTAGAAATGCTGTTGTCCATGTTGTAATTAAACACACCTAATCACAGAACGTATGGGAAGGCCGGTCCCAGCGGACCCACCTGTCCCTCTTCAGCTGGCGATTGCACCTGGCACCAGCAGGTCTGGTGCCCAGCCCGGGCTACCCTCCTCCATTGGTCCTGTGCCAACTTTGGGTGGAAGTGCTGCAGGGGATGGGGCTCGTCCCCCCCCTGCAAGCGTGGGTGGAGAAGGGCCACCTGTTACCCTCCAAAGGGTCTAATTTGTGGTGCATAGGGAGATCCAGCGTTTAGTCGCTGATCCCCTACGCCAGCTTGAGGCGAGAGTGGCACGACTCACGGGTGAGCCTGCCCCTCCTACGCAGCCCCCAGCACAGCCACCCTCGGGTCTGTGAAGGTTCAGTGGTGACTGCCCATGGGTGGAGATCTCAGTCCCACTGTTACCATCTGTGGGCTCATGGGCTTGCGATTTCCAAACATCCGTCCCCGTCAATTGTGTTCACCCACCCCATGTGTCATACTCCGCCCCTGTATGCATCTTGTTTGTCTTGTCTGTTTACCTTCCCAACCTACCAAATATACTTACTTCCTCTACCTCACATTCCATTCTCACCTGTAAAAAAAAAAAAAAAAAAAGGGCAATCTGTACCCACAAACAAATTATGCCCCATACATAGCTGCCCATTCCGCAAACATGTCTGCTGGACATGTAAACTGATAATTAGAATTGGCAGTACAACATACTTTGTTGTCCTCACCCCTCTCTCAGGAGTGGAAGATTTCAAATTTCACTCCAAATTTGTAACATATGCACAGCTGTTGCTGGTAAAGAAATGGGCAGCTATGGACCTCCACTACACCCGTTCTGCACATCCCGATCTGGTTTCCCTACTGTCTTTCTCTCTTTGTGCCCCCTTTTTTGCCACTTTCCTATCTCCCCATTTTCTTTTCTTTAAAAGAAATTAGCGCAGGGGTTAGTGGGAGTAAGCACTTTTAAGCAGTAGTTAGCGGGTTTGAGCGAGTGTGCGCATTTGTGCGCTTAGCTAAGTATTGCTAAGCGTCGCGCAAACCCGCTTACAACTGCTTAAAAGTGCCTTAATCACTCTGTATGTCAGGACCCTTGTTCTGTTCATCAGCAAGACAAAAACACCTCTGTCAGTCTCAAACCCCAGACATTGGACACACTTGACTGCATGAAGTACCACTAAGCCACAGCAGATATACAATAACTTGGTGCTGAAATAAATATATCATGCAAAACAATGAGTGAATGTAAAGGAAAAATAGGAAGGCCATAACACAAAGCTTGTTCTGTGGATCTTTAACAGCAATTGTTGTGGAATTGCATTACTTGACTGTGGTAAGAGAAGCAGCCATTCTATCAGCAAATAATGTAATTGAGGCACTTTACAACCCCCACACAGTATCATAGCAGGGCAAAGACTGGCGTATCTGAATAGGGCAGAGGCCATACTTCCTGATTGTGAAACATATTTTAGCTGTATCCCTCTGAAACCCTCTGAAAAGTACTGACGTTAGTCAGAGAGGTGTTGTATTACACAATGAATAATCACAATAATAACAGTAGACACCGCTTGTACTTCATAAAAGAAGTACAAATCCACATGCACTGCTTCACTCAAGTCTACACTTACTGTCTCTATTAGTTGGAAGGTGTACCTCACTTTTAACTACCTCTCCCTGAATCCAAACAAATATGTATCTGAGTGTTTCATAGGCCTGGCAGAGGCACAAACACACAGGCATATCAGCTCATCTGTTGTTACACACTCTGCAAACAGCTTTGTGAGGACTTCCACAAGCATACCCTTATGTAGGAGTACAACACAGAAATATCAAAGGGTCTAGCCATGTACTGGTAGCAACTGACTGTAACAATGCCATTGTACCAGTGCAGAAAACACCTGTGGGTTGCACAGACAAAGACTAACAGGCTAACATCTGTCTACCATCTGGATAGGTTCACAGTTGGGACCTATGCAGACAGACCACCTGCCTTGATAAACCAACAGGTACACACTAATCCATTAAGTCCAGTAATTTAACACTCACACAATGAGACGTAATGCTCTCTGTATGCCTGCATCCCCCCCGCCATATTTTAAATATACGTGTGTTTAGGGTCTACCAAGGATGTAGGTAGGCATACTCAGTAGTGGAATTGTCCAGTTTACCGGAGACTCCTGTGCTAATGTCAACAATAAAAAGTACACAAACCCTGCAGAAGTGAGTACATCAATATGCACAGTAAAACAGTCCACAAACAGTTCATGTGTCAAACGAATACTTCTCAATAACTACTTTTGTATGGCAGTCAATTACATAAGTATAAATGAAACTACATACTCACATATATCTTGTGTAACCATTTGTAGGGGTGACTTAAACACTACACTGATAGCTCTGTACTGGAAGTGGCAACAGTCAGGTCTGAGTACAACATGTACATCACTGTCTACACCTCTAGCTTCAGATATAAGAAGTATACCAACCTTCTGACTTACACAACAGTGTAGACAGCAAACAAGCATGGGCCCCACTCTGGAAATCTGAAAGGACTACGCCTACAAAACCTAGCATTTTATAGCATTGGGTTGCTATGACAGTGAGTACTGCAATTACCACACAGCAGGCTGTATGCATTTACCAAATGCTGTGCACCAATTGGTGCAGAGGTCATCACATGCACGTGCTGATACCTATAAAAGCAGACTGTACTTGCTATCCCCACATGCAGTCATTACATTGCACCTGATACAGCTATGCAGAACTTGTATCTGAGTAAATAGGAGTTATTACTTAATAACGCAAAAGCTTAATTGAGTAAGGATACTCTAGTGAATCATCCATCAAATATATTAATTAAGTAAAAAAAAAATGAATTAATAAGAAAGGGAATTAAGTAGATGCTATGTCTACTTAGGCAACACCAAAAAAAAATGTTGTCCAAAAAAATAACCAGACGGACCTGAAAGTGACAAACAGGTATGTGACAGAAATGTGATTACCGGCAAGTAGTACATGTTTATGAAGAGTACTGTAAATACTTTGAAACATGCATATGTGGCAGCAGTAGGTATGTATGTACTGATGCCATGCATGACTACTGCCATCGACAAATTAGTGTGTAGCTGTGTGCAGTGGGACATAACTGTGAGTTATGTAGCTCAGCATTTAATGTCAAACATCCAGTCATGTCATCTATGTTCTGTACAGTATTGTGTATAATGGCTGTCTGGGGGAGTAGTGCAAATAGCTATATAAACATGGATGTGACAGAGTAACACATGCATGATAGTCATATAATGTGTAGCTTAGCATTGGCAACTGCTGTACCAGGCTAGTATAGTAATGTAGCATTAGCAGCTATAAATACTCCCTGTAATATTACTGCCATGCACACATGTGACAACTGTTCATGTTGTAGCAAGGCCCAACAGGTCATCCGTGAGGTCTACAGACATACAACAGTGTGTACCTTGTGTGTGTATGGCACACACATATGTAGAGATAGTTATGTGTCAGATATATTAGCATCTTAACATGTGCATAGAGCAAGGTACATACTGCAACTCTTTGTGAAGGGTGGACATATATATGTTGGTGAAGGTTGTTATTTGCATATTTTCATGTAGGTTGTAGTGTGTGGCAAGCAAGACAGCATACAGTGCTGGTATATGACATGTGGTGTTTAAACGCTGTGGGTATGATTTGCTAAGTTTATAGTCTTCCAGACAGGGAGTCCTGCTAAAGATACATGGCCTGAGAATACCTTCAATGCATTCTGCACAAGACTGTGCAAAATTGTTACATAACTGTATCCCTCTCAACCCTTGCATAATTGATATTCCCACCATGAAAGGTGGACTGTATATGTGCCTACATGTAAATCTATATGTACACCAATGGATGTTTATATGTACGCTCAAGCTCAATGTTGTAAATGTATTGCCATCCCTTTAGTTAAAAACCCTGTACCCATTAACTACCACATAGGTGGTAGTCTATTCAACACCAAAACTGTGATGAGACCATGGGATACAAGTGGACAGTAGTGTCCCTTTTGGTAATCAC
This sequence comes from Protopterus annectens, assembly GCF_019279795.1. Classification (NCBI taxonomy): domain Eukaryota; kingdom Metazoa; phylum Chordata; order Ceratodontiformes; family Protopteridae; genus Protopterus; species Protopterus annectens. The sequence continues at coordinate 267,783,280 of NC_056735.1, read as the reverse complement.
AGTGCCACATTAGTCATGTAAACTGTGTATGGTCCACATGTCATCACAAAAGGTGTGTTATACATGGAATGAGAGGTCAGTGTTCCACTCTACTCATCAGTCATAACACCCATCATAGAGTACAATGGGCATTTTGGTATGCACCTCAGAAGACATCTACGGCAATTGTAGATGCTAGGTACAAACACCACAAAGACTATTACCAGACTCAAACAGATGCCCTATGCAGACTGTCTTACAAAACCACAGCTACACTGTGTCACATACCGCACACCCAGAGCCAACCTCTGCCTAACATACAAAGCTATGCCAAACCCACAGGTGTTGGACATGCTCCATGTCAACAGATCAAAATCCCTACAAGCTACACACTGTACTGATCTAAACCCTGTAACGTCAAAAAGAAGAACATGCTGGAGTGGTACATGCTCATCTCAGACACATACCACACCCTGGAACTAACTACCTAGCAATAGCAAAGAATGGTCCTCATTAGCAGTCGTCATGAATAATCATGATGAATGGATGTGACATAGGAAATACAACCTGGGAATCACCTCTGTGGCTCTGCATGACAGGGGCACATGAACTTAAATTACTTGGGTGTTGAAGGTCAGGGTACCATATGGCTAGGCATCTATAGGCTCTACGCCTAATAGCCTATGAGCTACCTATGACCTGGTGCACACACACATGTACATGTTGCATTAATTGGTATGTGAGGTTGACTGAGTGTGATGGTGAATGTGTAGGTGAATGTGTCAACATTATGTATATGTGTGATAGCCTAGTGGGTAAATGTTTATATCATGGTATGTAGTGTTCTAGCTGTGATCCCCGCTAAAGATATGTATGCTATTGCTAGGCAGCAAAAGCAGTATGGTATATGGTGTGACATAGTCCCATGGTGTTAACTGGAGTGTGCCATTGTAGGCTAAAGCGGTACATGTATGCTCATTGATTGTTGACACTAGTGAATACAAATCCCGTATGTACTGTAGTACTACCTGAAGCTGTAGGCATAAACAGTACAGTATGGTGTATATCCACATTGCTTTGAAACACTGTTTTGTTTGTTACCTGTAGTTCACACACATTACATACCTCAGGCAGAAGGATTTTTAAGTGCTGACACACAGTACTGTATGGTACACAGGTAAAGCTCATCCGGGTTGCCATACCTTTGTGTCTTGTAGGTATGTCTGATGTGTGTGTGGGTATGCCTGTAACATGGCCTGGGTCATATGTGTGTTACAGGATATAAGTGCATATCTAGCAACATGTATAGTGTAGTACAGCAGTATGCCACCTATATTGATGAATGTGCACATATGATACTTAGGGGTTTGCTATCAACAAGTAGTGTGGTGTACTGGTAGTACTGTAACTGTACTTTACAATCATTTCAATGGATGACAAATTTCTGTATGCATTAGCTTCATATATACCTCCTGTGTCTAGGTGGTGCATTGTGTCACATACAGTGTGCCATGTGCTGTTGTATAGTCTTACATACTGGTTTCACTTTGTTGCTGTGCAGAACATGGTTTAATATATTGAACGTGCCAGGCACTGTCAGGCAGTTGTGGGCTGAGCACTGATGTGTGGGATTAAAAGTGTGTATCTACTGACAGCCAATAGGTTGCTAAATATGTCATTTCATTGATATCTGTACTTTAGAATGTTAAGTGTGCCACAAGACTTGCTCACGATAATTGTCTTATTTTCTTCCAGGGACATGTCTCATCAATCCTGCCTATTCCCCTGAAGAGGAGGAAGTAATCATATCCACACTAGTACAACATCACACCCTGCTGTTCTCCATAACCAGCCAGGACTAGCATGAGCGTACTGCACTGTGGCAGGATGTTGTCCATCGGGTTAATGACGTAGGCATGCATAACTGGACTTATGAGCAGGTACGCCATCATTGCAGTGATTTAATCAGACATGTCCGGCAGCATGCCTCCGATGTCCGCAGACAACAGCTTGCCACAGGTGGTGGTGCAGCATCACACCCGCCCCTCACCAGAGTGGAAGAGCTGCTCCTCAGTGTGGTGGCTCCTGGTCAAACACTACAACAAACATGTGTCATCATGGAGGCCGGAGTCACCCAGCAAGTTGACTGCGAGCGTGCAGGTAACATGGCATATCTGTAGACTACTGTTAGCTCGATTGTTAGAACATCCATATGTCAGATGTGTACTGTGTATTTGGAAGATGTGGAGCCTGGTGTTGTGCAATACTGATAATTTTGAACATAATCTGTATGCCTGTGACTGTCAACTGTTGTACTACTGTAAAATTGCAAAGTCACAGCAGCAATGCCACAGTTGTTGACACTGACAAACTTTCTCATATCCTTGTAGGTCCCTCTGGTGTGACAGCAAGACAGCAGACCCATGCTGGTGAGTGTTCTACATTTCATATGGCAAATAACGTGCATGTCATAGGTGTATTTTAGGCCATTTACACATGTACAACACCTACACATAATGCATGCTCTGCAAGTTTCCTGTGGGACTATGCACATCCCAGTAGCATGAGTGGCTGCCTCAAACACATGCTATACACAGAGCATCCCAAACCATTGTGGTACACTGTAGTGGACATTGTATAGGCAGAGTCAATACACATGTACACAACATACACCACCTTGTCATACGCAGTACATGTCAATATGATACACATGGCGTATGTAGACACCTGCTGTAAGGTCAGGCTCCAGTATCCCTAATGTCATCCACACAGCACACATACTATACCTGAGGGGTAGAGGCCTATCATGGGGCATTGCAAAACTCTTCAACTAACAAGACATTCATGTTAGGCAATGCTTCCTATTGAACACCTTACATACCCATGTACCAACTGCCTGTGAAATGGTTAATGTAGCCACAGAGCAGCAGTTCAGGTACAGCAAGATAGTTGACAGTGTGGCACACATTAGTGGCCTTGAGTGACCACATGATGCTGCATGATGATGGCGCATGATACTACACTACATCAAGTTACAGTAACTACAGTACAACACATTGTATTAATTGCTATACACCTGACAGTTGTGTGCATCCAGCCATGGTATATATACTTGTGAGTGATGGTGCACAGGACATTGAAAAGCATGTAATACTTGCACAGCAATGTTGTGTCCATGTACATATTGTGTTCCAGGGTGAGGCCAATCATTGAACAACACACATGCATCAAACAGATGTATACTGTTATTAACAAGGACTCTCTACACTCACACTGCATGCTGTTGAGCAACACACATCTTGCATGCTGACACGTGTGATAGGACTCTTTGCCTTGTGATACTGTACTCCACCATCAACCACTAATGTGTATGTTCTGGATTGCTGTTGGTGTGTGTGTGTGTGTGTGTGTGTGTGTGTGTGTGTGTGTGTGTGTGTGTGTGTGTGTGTGTGTGTGTGTGTGTGTATGTGTCTACTTTAGTGGGTAGTGTATTTGTCTGCATGTGTGCATGTGTGCATGTGTTCATGTTTTCATGTGTTCATGTGTTCATGTGTGCATGTGTGCATGTGTTCATGTGGCATGTGTGCATGTGTGCTAACATCATGTACAGATTGTAAAGTGTGTTTCCTGTCTCCCTCTCACAGGTGCTGAGGTTGTGTTGGTTGAGTGCAGCAGGGAACCTGAAAACACTGTCACAAATAGTGGAGATGATGAAACATGTGTTGTAGCACAGGCAGGTTTGACAGGGTCTGTCGTTGTTCCACCAATTGACAGTACACAGCTTTCCACACCATCTATGCACACATTCATATTGCCAATACATCCCTCATCACCAATGGCCTTAGCTGAGGGACAGCATACAGTAGGCATTGACCAGGATAGTGTGGTATCTATGGCACATGCAACCCCTCACAGCAGCCATACACAGAATCCTGTGACGGTACCACATAGGCGGATGTCCAGGGGTTCTTGTGGGAGCACCGCTGGTCGTAATGCCCCTGGCAGACGTGTCCCCACAGGTCTTACAACCTCAGGTATGTTCTGGGCTGTTATGCAGGCACAGGCACGTATGGAATGGTACACCAGACAGGGACTGAGGGCACAGAGGGCCCATAACACCGCTATCAATGACAGTATCCGTGACCTTGCGGGTGCAGTGCGTCACTACACCGAGGTCATTGATAGATGTTGGGGAGAGACATTAGATGTCCTCTGCAATGTAATGTCCATGTGTCAGGACAGTGCAGGATGGCCGAGATGTCAACATGGACATATGCCAGCGACATCATCGTCTGGCAGTCATCGCGGATGACACACAAGTCACAGCCACTCCCGTAGTGGCAGTACCAGCCCCAGCAATGTTGGAGCAGGGCTGTCAATAGACCATCATAGAAGACCACGTGCACGTGGCTGTGGCCAGACCCAGCAGGGACATGGGTCCAGTCGACATGCCTCTGCCTCTGATGATAGTACCCAGTCTGACTTAGTACCCGATACTGTCCGTTGCACCCCTGCCAGGCACAGGTACTCTGTCCGTGGCCAGAGACGGTGATCTGTACAGCCTGGCAGGTACAGTCTGTGGCTGTCCCACAACCTCCCGTATACGGCAGCCACATGGTCAAATTGTGTGCATGCAGACACACACACATAATCCAAACACCTAGGGCTACCACATACACATCACATCAACATTGACCCATGCTGTACTGTTGTCCCTCACACACACACACACACACACACACACACACACACACACACACACACACATACATGTCGATTGGATGGGTCAGTGTCGGCCTCTGGCAAACCAACAACACACCCTGTGCATATGATGAAACTGTGCCACCTCCTGTCATCTGTAACATTGATGCAGGAACAGGCTAACATGGTGCTGATGCACAGGGTGACTTTATAGCAGTGTAGCAATGTTAGCATGTTGTCAACAGTACAGTGTAATGATATCCCTGTAGGTATATCTGAGCAGGCATGATGCATTAATGCTATGATAATCAATGTAGTATTGTTTACAACAGTGTTAATTCCAAAAATGTATTGTCCGCCCATGTGCCACTTGGCTGATGTGTGTAGTTTTGGCAGCATGTGTTGGTGAGTGGACAGTACATGTGTGATGTGTGCAGTACAGATTTGCAGGTGTACATTTGTGAACATAGTGGAGGTGCACTGTCTGCATGTATGTGCATAGTGGACACATGGGAAGGGTGACATGCCCTGTATTACACAGTGTCAAGACTTCATTGTTTCTATTGGTGGCCAGTATGCATTTTGATACACATACGTTTTAACTTGGGTACACATGTGTGTATGACATGGTTTGACACTATGCTGTGGGTGATACTGTTACTATCTGTCATTGGTTTGCATTCTGGTAGTGTACACAACCTCAACAGCCTGACCATGACCAATCGTTAGATGATGTCTTGACAACTGACACACAGATGTAGGGAACTCAGTAGCATTTAGATCCATCCAGTACTGTACTATACCAGTAACCAGTGGTATTGACCGCCACCCATTCCTGGGACCACTCCTGTCTGTCATATATCCCTCTTAGGTACAAGCAAACACACTAGGGCTATGTCTGTCCACATCTGGAAATGCATACAGTGGCCTACAATGCATTCTCCGGATGAGACACCTATCCTCCACAAGGGTATCATACAGACAGATACCTGTTGTCCAACCCATGCTGTAAAGCTGTAAGCCAAATATAGCATAGTCATCCACATTTGTTGAACATAGTATCCCGACAGTACTACATAGGTAGTAGCCCCAAACATGTAGAATGGGTACCGATGTGTACACACAACCAAGTGTTATGTCATCTGTCCTTGGGTATTCACATTGCCATAGGTATTCTGAAGTCCCTCGGTGTATCACATAACCAATAAGGGGTCTGTATGCATATCCACAAAGTTGTTGTACACCTATGATGAATGTCCATTATTGACAGACCTTTTTGTGTTTGAACATGTCTGAAATATACCCAAGGCATGAACCCTCACTCACACTATTCTATAGAAGCTGTCATGGGTGTGTGTGACACAGATGACCTAGGCCACAGATCACTACAGTGGCTGGCCTTGTCACAAACATACACATGTGACCGGAGGTCTGTGAAGCAGCAGCACAATCTGTCATAGGTAACAGATGTATTCATGTAGAAAGCAGGCTTCACACATATGAACTAATTGAGGTCACATGTACATATATGTATGTGCCACACAGGTACCTGAAGTGTGCAATGCAAATACTGTTGTCATACAGTAGTAAAAGCTAAACACACAATACATTGACCAACAGTATCCCACACACACACATACCAATTGCAGGATGCAAGCCCCTATCTCACTATGTTATGATACTAGAGAGACATGCATTAACATGACGCACTATATGCTTTACTGAGAGTTTTCATTTCCAATGCTATATTTGTAGGATGCTGACATCATCAGACCTGCGAAACAGGAATATAACACTTTTAAGGTGTTTGCCTAGTCTCCAAAAGGGCAATACTCTCAAAGGGAATCACACAGACACATGCCCCCACACACAGCAATTGCAAGATTCAAACCACTACCTAACTTTGTTATGATACTACAGAGATATGCATTAACACGATGCCCTATATGCTTTACTGGGGGGTTTTATTTCCAATGCTATATTTGTAGGATGCTGACATCATCAGACCTGCCAAACAGGAATATATCACTTTTAAGGTGTTTGCATAGTCTCCAAAAGGGCAGTACTCTCAAAGGGAATCACACAGACACCTACTCCCCACCCCAAATGTACAGCAATTGCAGGATTCAAACACCTACTTAACTAGGTTATGATATTACAGAGATCCGCATTAACACAATGCGCTATATGCTTTACGGGAAGTCTTCATTTCCAATGCTATATTTGTAGGATGCTGACATCATCAGACCTGTGAAATGATTTTAACACTTTTAAGGTGTTTGCCTAGTTTCCAAAAGGGCAATACTCTCAAAGGGAATCACACCCCCCACACACACAAACAATCAGCAATTGCAGGATTCAAACCCCTACCTAACTATGTTATGATACTAGAGAAATATGCATTAACACAACACACTATATGCTTTACTGGGAGTTTTCATTTCCACTGCTATATTTGTAGGATGCTGACATCATCAGACTTGCCAAACAGGAATGTAACACTTTTAAGGTGTTTTCCTAGTCTCCAAAAAGGGCAATACTCTCAGAGGAAATCACACAGAAGCATACTCCCCACACACACACCCTCAGCAATTGCAGAATTCAAACCCCTACCTAACTATGGCATGATACTAGAGCGATATGCATTAGCACGGCTCATTATATGCGTTACTGGGAGTTTTTATCTCCACTACTATATTTGTAGAATGCTGACATCATCAGACTTGCCAAACAGGAATGTAACACTTTTAAGGTGTTTTCCTAGTCTCCAAAAAGGGCAACACTCTCAGAGGGAATCACACAGAAACATATATACACACACTTAACAATTGCAGGATTCAAATCCCTACCTAGCTAGGTTATGATACTACAGACATACACATTAACACGAGTCGCTATATGCTTTACTGTGAGTTTTCATTTCCAGTGCTATATTTGTAGGATGTTGACATCATCAGACCTGTGAAACAGGAATATAACACTTTTAAGGTGTTTGCCTAGTCTCCAAAAGGGCAACACTCTCAAAGGGAATCACACAGACACTTAACCCCCCCCACACACACTCAGCAATTGCAGGGTTCAAACCCCTAACTAACTATAAAGTTATGACACTGGAGAGATATGCATTAACAAGACACGCTATGTGCTTTACTGGGAGTTTTCATTTACACTTCTATATTTGTGGGATGCTGACATCATCAGACTAGACATGGTAATGTGTGTGCACTTAGATTTATGCAATCCCAGGACTGAGACATGAGGGACAGCAGGTGTTACCAGCTTGAACAGGACTCCACAAATCTTACCTTGTGTGATCTATCTGTGGCCCAGTTGCCAATCCATCCGATGACAGTACATATTTATGCACAGGTTATTGATTGTGTGGATACGACATGTGTCTGGGATGTTGGAAAAGGCCTATTCAAAGTGTATGTGGGACGTGTGTAGCTCATTTCAAAAAAATGTATGTCCTGGGTGGCTGCCTTGCAAACAGTCTAGCAGGTTTGGGAAACATGATCTGCCCATGACCAGGCCAAAGTTGGTAGGGTTGTGTGTTTATAGGCTTCCAATAGCTCTGTTTCTGACTTCAATCCTGATGGACTCCATGGCCTTGCAGATCAGACTTCATCGGCTTATAAGACTATAGTCCCCATGGTCTGTTGTGCACCAACACTTGTGTAGTGTGCCATATGTTGCTGTAACCCATTCAACAGTTTCATATCCTGTAGAGAGGGTGATGCTCAACAGACTGTTCATGTGCAGGCTCTGTTTGTTCTGCAGTTCACTTATGAAACATGTAGGGGCACAATGTAATCCAATTTATGCCATGTTTTCCGCTTCAGAAGGAGCTATTTACCCATTCTACATGTGATATCTCCTGGTATGATGATAGGGCCTTTTGTCAGTGGGAGGTGGGTATGTATGTAAGGGCCTGTCTGACAGGATGTTGCCATTGTCAGTCATTTACAATTGGCCCAGACTCAGGACATATATGAGTGTACATTTCTATTTATGACATAGCTGATGGTAGTGTCATGGTTCTGTATGGACTCCTTCGCAGATAATCTTTCCATGACCTGGATTGGATAGTGTTTGCAGTGCACATTATTTATTGATGATACTGATTTAGGGTTTATTTTTTCTTTGCTTTTCAACTTTCTATGACCAACTTAAGTATCTGTAGTACATATTTGATTATGACAGGGTTCCAATATATTATATATGTGTCTGTTGTCATATCACTGTGTGCACAAGTCAAGACTGGTGAATTGGGAGAGGTTCCTGGGTTAACACATGCAACTGCCTGATATGTGTGGCCCACTGCTGTACTCACACATGGACTAAGTGTGTGAGCATGCCCAGTTTGCCCTTTCAGTATGTTGTTGCCTGACATTTGCCTCATTTATTCTTGTGTGAGCATGCCCAGTGTGACCTTTCAGTATGTTGCTGTATGAAGTCCACTACATTTGTTGACGTGTGTGAACATGCCCAATATTAACATTTATACTATATGTGCATTGTAAATCAGGTTGTATATTTACTGCAGGGCTCACCTTTGTGTCATAACTCTGCAGGGATTATGCTATGCCTGCAGGGTTTCCATGAGACACTTTGCATAGACTTATCAACATTTCTTCATACAGGCTGACCAGCGAAATACTGTCATGGTTTAGTGGTTCAGTACTGTGAATATAGTGCACAGTGTCCTGGGTTTGAGGACTGTCACTGCTTCATATTTTCATACTGGGCAGACCAGACTGCTTAAGGAACAGTAAAGCAAATATGAGCAAGTGTACCTGCTTTTGCTCAGCTATGCCCAACTTTGACCAAACTTGCACAACATTGCTCAACATTAATCAGCATTGCTGAACGCTGCCCAGTATTGCTGAATATTGCCCAAAGTTGTGCTACTTAGTGTGTGCAATTTTGTTTACATATACTAAATAGTGGTAAAAGCTGTTTAGCATTGCTTAACACATGGCAATCATGCCTCAGGTGGTTTTGCAGGGCTGCCTATGTCGGATGCACATATTACACTCCCTATACATGTTTGAAAACAGGTAGTGTCAAGTTAGGCATCCCTTTTACTATATGTGTGAGTCAGAGAGAGGTATCATTTCCAGGGTTCCTACTGAGCCAGTGTATATGCTATGCGTTGCCTCTTTGCCAAGGCCAAAGCATACTGGGCACGCCTCCTTCTGCCTACTGGGGCAGGCTCAGGTTGTTCCTTCTCCGAGTCACGCTCTGCCTGTGATGGCCTTGGCAATGGTGGGAGACTGTTTGGCCCGGCCCTATGCTGCTTCTGCTGCAGCTGTTTTCACAGGATCATATTATGTAGCATAGCACATACCATGACTATTTGGGTACATGTAGTTGGTGAGTACTGCAAGGCTCCACCAGATGTGTCCAGGCACCGGAACCATGACTTGAGCAGCCCAAACACATGCTTGATTACATTTCATGTTTGTGCGTGTGCCTCATTATGGCGTTCCTGTTCAGGTGTGTGTGCATTTCTGATGGGTGTCATCAGCCACGTCTCGAGTGCATATCCAGCATCCCCCACTAGGTGACCATGAGGGATGTCCCCATTGGCAAATGTCTGGTACAGCTGTGTCAGATGCCAGATATGGGAATCATGGTAGCTTCCAGGGCAGCCAGCACACACATTCATTATTATGCCCTGGGCATCACACACGACCTGGCAGTTGATGGAGGGGAAACCCTTGCAGTTATAGTAGACCCTACCCCGCTCACCAGCTGGTGCTTTGATGCGTATGTGCATGCAGTCTATTGCACCCACTAAGTCAGGGTATTCCATTTGCTGGAAAAGACGCATATTGCTGGCTAATACCTCACGGGAATTGGGGAAACATACATGATCACCGACATGTGCTGACATGGCATTCAGGAACTGGTGCAGTACCCTGGATGCTGATGCCTGTGAAATCCCCATCATATCACCAGTTGGTCTCTGGAAGGTACCTGTTGCTAGTATTCTTAGGCCAACACATACCTTGGTTTCCATTGGGATGGGTTTCCCTCTGTTGCTTCTGTGTGTGAGGCGTTGCCTGCACAGCTCAACAATTTGCTGCATGAGGTCTCTGTCCACTCTATAGCGCTCCACTATCTCCAGCTCATGTAGCCCCTGGTAGGTTACCCTGGGCCTGTACACTCTTCTTCATCTCCTCACTGTGGGTTGCTCATCAGCATTTGCATTGTCACCACTCTCAGCATGCTGCATATGTCACCTTATAACAGCAATGGCAGCCCCTAACATTTCTTTGTCTCAGTAAAGCCTTTTCAGTTTTCACTTCAATTAGCTAACTGCAGTGTTGCAGTGTCTCTGAGAAAAACATAGTGGAAAGTTTGTTGCAGAGTTTTAAGTGCTGGGCTGGGCTGGGCTAGTGTACTGACTGTGTAATTGGCTGATTCTGATTGTTTTCACCTGCTAGCTCTGCTAGTTCTCCTTGGTTAACTTCCTACTATTTGTTGTGCTTCCTTTTCCCTTTCTGTTTCCACAGGGGGCAGCACCGCACAAACAAGTGCAAACACGTGCGTACCAACTCACATGAGTGCACACATGCTTACACGGCCTAACACTTGCTGACTCCGGCTTAAACGTGCGCACACAGGCACACATGCGCGCACACAGTCTTACTCGGTTTTACAGGTGCGCACATGCGCGCATACACGGTGCAGGCACTTCTACAAGAAACTTTAGTGCTGTCCACGGCATACACCTTCTATTTTTTTTACTTTAGCTGCGGTACCTGTTGACACGCCTCTTCCAGTGATGGGTAACTGACAGCAAACACATGCCACTCTGCTCCAGTGAGCTTACATTCTTTCATACATACACCCCTCATGATGTCACCTATCTTCTACTCTGATACTCCCCTTATCCTACTCTTACACTCCACGGACTTTGCTCATTTGCCATGTGAAATTGGGATTCACTATCCTTACCCACATTTGTATAAGATTGCCTACTAATGCTTGGTTACATCTCTTAGACTGAGCTTCCCCCCTAGCAACCTCTACTCAGTAGCCATGTTGTCTTCAGCCTGCCATTCACTTGCAGGGCAGATGTATATTTATAATAATATGCCTATTTTTGGCTTTTGTTTTTTTTTTGGGGGGGGTTTACAGCGCAGCACATTTGCGCGACGCTCCGCTATGCTTAAACTTTGGAGATCGAGGTAAAAAAAATTATTAATTTTTTTTTTTACAACAGGAAGAATTGACAATGGCCGTATATTTGGCCATTGGCATGCTTCCTCAACTGGATGCATCCTTTATTTGGAGCTGTCACGGCTCCGTTTTGCTATTTGCAGAACAGTACTCAGTTGACAACCGAGTACATTTCTGCAAATAACACTACTCTTACTCGGACAGGTTAGGGTTTCCTGGATCGCAAATTTTCCTCATTTGCATAACTTTCTGCAGCAAATGAGGTAATTTGCATATCCTAGCCCTGTCCGTGTAAGAGGAGTTTTAGGAGCTCTCTTGCACGCCCCTGCCGGCTGTTCCTGGATCGCTCAGCAGACATGTTGGCTGCATGGAGTCTTACTCTACTAGACTCCGTGCAAGCCTTTGTGAATCCGGCCCTCTGTGCCTTATAGACACAAAGTACAGGGTTTGATTCTGATCTCAGAATATCAACTTTGCTTAAAATGGCCTTTAGGCAGTTAGCTTAGTACTTACCTATGGACCTATAATTTGTTGCCTTCAGTCAAGATACTTGGCTCTATTGCAAGAAAATAATCTTCCCATCATGAAAATCTATGCAAACTTGTAGAAATGATTAATCAAACTCAAACAATAGCAATTATTTTTCTTGATGATATTAATCTTCTTATACAATTCCACTGCAATTAGTCATCAGTCCAACAGGCTCTAAATGTGAGCAATGAAACGTAAAGGATTCGACTTCAAATCCAGAAAGCTAAACTCAGCACAATAATGAATCCACTTCACAATTTAATACCAATGAATGCCAAAACTGATGCTAAAAGCGTATTTACATTTTCTTAAAAGGTTTGTATGTAAACTGTTTCCACACCTAACCCATATCTGTTTTCCTCAAATGAAACTGTGTGATCCCTACCTTCAAGCTTAATGAATTTGTTAACTATGCATGATATTGAATGCATTTATGAATAACTATTCTACATAAGATCTTTAATATTAACTATCATTTGTATCTAAATTGTATAATGCATCTTGGAGCTTTTCTCCCCGGGCCTCCACTGAAAATGGGTCAATTCGGCCCAGTGGACTTCCCCGGTAATCAAATTGCAAATAAAATAAATAAATAAATAATAAAATAAAGAAAACAAATTACATTTAAAAACTATGTAACTTAAAGAAGTACTCCTAATTCACCTATTCTTCCACAACATTACTGAAATCAAAACAGAAAGTAAAAAAAAAAAAAAACACAAATTGCTCTCCCTCCCAAAACCACAGTCCCTCAACCAACCAGAAAGAAAAAATGTAATACCTCGCCAAAAAAAATGTCAACTAGCCTCATCTACAATAACCTCATGTCAAGATGTCACAATCCATTCATCTTAGTCTTGTTTTACAAACAAAACAGTCCATAACCTTAAGCTTATTGATATCAGTGAGTAACACTATAAATAATTTGAAAAAATATGTGAAGGAATCTGACATTAGACATATAAATGATTTTGTGAAGTAGTGGTGAGGATTTGTTGCATGAAGAATAATGATATTTGCTCAATTTTGCTATAATACTTCCCACTTAAATCAACCCACTAGAAACAAAATTAGTTCATATTAGAAGGAAAAAATAAAAAGTATGTAATTAAACAAAAGTAAACTAAAATCAGATAAAATGCTAACTGCAAGTAGCCAATCTAAAATGATATTAAAGAGAAAATGGGCTCAGTTCCTATAATTTAAACTTACTAAAATAAACTTACTGAATGTATAGTGAATCATTAGACTAACATCTCTCTCTCTTTCTCTCTCTCTCTATATATATATAGACTGTATATATATATATATATATATATATGGTTCTACCTGACTTCGTCGACAGCGCAGAAGACCGACAGCGGAATTCGGAGCTCCAGAAGATCGAAAACGAAGAAGACCGACGCGAATCGCGGGTTGCAGAACATCGACAATGCAGAAGACCGACACGACGGATGACAACACCAACGCCGAGGATGCCGACATGGGGAAAGGCTGTGTGAGTATGCGGTAGTGACGGACGTTCGGGTGCGAGGCAGGTAAGTGTGGAGATTGACGGTCTGTGGGGATAGGGGTGGGTTAAGTGAGTTAGGGTTAGGGAGCGATAGGGGTGGGTTAAGTGAGTTAGGGTTAGGGAGCGATAGGGGTGGGTTAAGTGAGTTAGGGTTAGGGAGCGATAGGGGTGGGTTAAGTGAGTTAGGGTTAGAGCGGTAGGGGCGGTTAAGTGAGTTAGGGTTAGGGAGCGGTAGGTAAGTGCGATAGTGACGGACCTTAGGGTTAGGGTAAGGTTTAGTGTGGGCTTGTAAGGATTTTGGTGTGCTTGTGTTGTGTGTGTGGTTTGTGGAATGGGATGTGTTTTGTTTTAATAATTGTTATTGTGGTGTGTGCAGTGTATGGGGTTTCGTTTGTGTACCGGTTATTTCGTTGTCGGTTATGTGTGGTTTCGTGTTTATGGACTGTCGAATATGTGGTGTCGGTGATGTGGTTGTCGGTGTTGTGTGGTTTCGGCTATGTCAGGTAGAACCATATATATATATATATATATATATATATATACATCTATACCTATCTGGTTTTGTATATATATATATATATATATATATATATATATATATATATATATATGGATTTGTATCACAACACTGAAAGACCATTTCATTGACACGTCAGTGACAGCTCATTTCACCTAAAACTCATTTCACCTAAAACTCATTTCACTGACAAGTAGTACTCTAAGGCAAGTCAAAGGTATATGTCATTTTCCCCACTGTAGTGCGATCCTGGTGTTAGTATATATAGTCGGGGGGTGTGGGGGGCATAGCCCCCCCCACCTAGTTGGGTTTTACCAAATAATGCAAAACAAAACCAGACAACAGAAAACCAAATTAAATGGAGGGTTACACACCCAACAGCCCTGTGCCCCCTAACTATATATACTAACACCAGGATCGCACTACAGTGGGGAAAAGGACATATACCTTTGACTTGCCTTAGAGTACTACTTGTCAGTGAAATGTGTTTTAGGTGAAATGAACTTTAGCTGATTTCGTCTCAGTATAGTGGTATGAATCCATATATATATATATATATATATATATATATATATATATATATATATATATATACAGGTATCCTGTTCTTAGGAACAGGAACACAGGAACAGTACCAGACAAGTGATCACAAGAACTATAAGATATCTAACCATATTCACCTTTAAGTAGATGCACTTATAGGTTCTTGCCACCTTTTATAAGTACTTGATAGAGCTTACCTCCTGAATCAAGCAAGGTCATACATGATAACCATGGTCTTTAATTTTCTTGGTTAAAAATTACTGTGACCCTTCCAGTAGATCAACATGCTTCTTTTTGTAGATACCAAAGGGGGGCATTGCAATAGATGATGGGTCTGATAAGGGAGAGTACAGTTGTAGGATGAGTTCTTTGAATCTCAAAAATATTCCATTGGAAATTAACTGAATCAGATAGAAATATTCCCTGACTATGATGGAAATGTGATAACTGAAGTTGAGACAGCTGTCCTCATACGTACCCAAGTCTCTTATGACCTTATATGTCTGTACCGGAGTATGATTTATAACACTTGAGGTGGGAACAGCATTTTTGTGAATGGTGCTGTAATTTATTTATTTATTTATTTAATTTATTTATTTTATTTTTATATTTATATATATATATATATATATATATATATATATATATATTTTTTTTTTTTTTGCATTTAGCTCGAGACCATTTTCAGTATACCAGATATGTGTGTTTTCTAGCCCTTGCTAGACCTGTTTAGTATCAGTGGATAAATAGATTACAGTGCCCAGTTTGCAGTCTTCAGCAAACTTGGTCAACCACACTTCGGCAGTATTGGTTTGGATGACTGCAAAATAAATACCAATTAGGAAAAGGTCTGGCACTGAATTTTTTAGTACCTCATTAGTTACTTTTTATGTTCACAGAGGGCAACAGAAACTGCCACAACATGTGTGTCCTGCAGACAACAATGCCAGATTTATATTACTTTTGTCTAATTTTTTTAGTTACACCAGCATGAAGGATAGTAAAGCCTTAGTCAGGTCAAGGTAATCAGTATGCAAATAGTAACCAGTGTCTACAACCCTCTGTAACCTTTTCAAAGATGTTTACAAGGTTCAGGAGAGAGAAGGATAGACCTTCACAAAACCAAACTGAGTGAAATTCACATCAGCTAGGTTGCCTGTGTCTGTCTACATGAGTTATGTTATGATGCAGTCTATGGCTTTGCAGGTAATGCTGGTGAGGCTGTTTCATCTCATTTGGTGGTAGAGTCTTACCAGAGTT
This sequence comes from Protopterus annectens, assembly GCF_019279795.1. NCBI lineage: Eukaryota > Metazoa > Chordata > Ceratodontiformes > Protopteridae > Protopterus > Protopterus annectens. The sequence continues at coordinate 267,767,045 of NC_056735.1, read as the reverse complement.
TAACAGATACTGATCTGGTATGGCATGAACAGTGTCAGACAGTATTCTGCTTTTGTTGGAATTAGTGTAAACAATGATTGCCATGGCTTATGCATATATGTGTGTATAAGTGGGTTTACTGTAGTGTGCATAAGAGTAGAAACCTGGTCATAATTTCTTTCAGTTTCCTTCACAGTCAGATATTAATATTATATCAGTATTGGGGCGGCTATGGTGGTGTAGCGGTTAGCATTGCCGCCTCACAGCAAGAGGTTTTCTGGTTTGATTCTCGGCTGGGGTGCCTTTTGTGTGGAGTCTGCATGTTCTCCCTGTGGTCACGTGGGTTTCCTTCAGGTGCTCCAGTTTCCTCCCACATCCCAAAGACATGCTGTAGGTGGATTGGATTGGACACTCCAAATTGGCCCTTGGTTTGAGTGTGTGTGTGCATATGCCTTCTGTGGAAGGTTGGGTGCGGGGCTGGCACCTTGGCACTGTAAAACTCCACTGCCAGTCATGAGTGGATAGGTTATCTGCTGTGGTGACCCCTAACTGGGAAAAAGCAGAAGAATTGTGCAAAATAAGTAGCTATCTTTGATGGTCTGGCAGGATGTGTGTGAGCACCTAATCACCATCACAGAGGTGTAGCATGTAGTGCTGCCATCTCACAATGCTTTGGTCTCGGGTTGAGTTCTTGGTTATTGTTCCTTCAGTGTGCATTCTGTGTAACTCCCTGTCTGTTGGTAAGCATTATCATGTTGCTGTTTCTCGCAAAACCATTCATCCAAATTGCCTGTAGGTAAACATGCAAAATGATTTTGTGTGTGTGTGTGTACTACTATCTCTAGTTTTATGATTGAATTATGAAAATGATTATGATGAAATGTATTCATAAACAAGTTATGCAGTATCTAATACAGGAAAATCTGCTTACACCCACTCAACACGGCTTCAGACCCAAACATAGCACCACTACAGATCTATTATCCTTCCTCAACACTGTGTGTATAGCCGTGGATGACCACAGAATGTATTTCTTGCCTATTCTTGGACCTCTCAAAAGCTTTTGACACTGTCTCACACTCTCTTCTGCTGCACAAACTGCATAACCTCAACTTCTCTGATACTGTTGCATGGTTCTCCAGCTACCTCACTGATAGATCTCAATCAGTGAGATGGCACTCTGCACTCTCCCCTCCTCTTCCTGTAGAAATGGGTGTACCTCAAGGGTCTATCCCAGTGCCTTTACTTTTTAATATCTTTACTAATCAGCACTATACCTTCTGTCCTCAGTCATCTTTAGTGCAATACACAGTCATCACCACAGCCAACTCTCCCTTTAAGTTCTTCTCAGCTACTCAGGCATCTTTTAACTTAGTTGAAACATGGCTCTCCAACAACCAGCTCATCCTTAACCCTAAAAAAAGCTGTTACTCTTCCTACCTAAAAAGTTCAACAATATTAAACTCTCCTTCTCCATACAGCCCCTTAATGACATTCCCATTCAGGTAGAATCCAGCACTAAGCTCTTAGGCATAACCATCAACAATCAGCTTAAATTTGACTTGCATGTTAATAACTGTATCAAAAAGACTCATTTAAAATTAGGGCTCCTTTACCATAACAAGAAATTCCTTACCTCTGAAGCCAATATTACTCTCTCTCTTACTTACCTTCTACCCAGTCTAATGTACAATTCTCAAATTCTCACAAATCGTAACTCAGCACTACTGACCAAACTCAAATCTACCTACAATATGGTTGCTAGATTTCTGCCCAACAAACCTACAAATCCCATCACTGTCTCTCTCTCTCTCTAAAACACCTAAACTGGCTTGAATTACCCCACCAGCTTCTTCTCTCTCAGCTCTAGATCATCCATTCTATGCTATACCAGCCTTCCTACTGCCCAGCACTATCCCCTCTCATCTCCCATTATTCTCCCTCCAAACCTCTTCAAAACTCTAACCAAGACCTACTACAAATCTACAAACCCAAGTCTAAATTTGGATGCAACATGTACAGCTATCACCCCACTATTGCTTGGAATAGGCTCCCACTAGAAATAAGGACCCTTACACATCCTAAACAATTTAAGACAGCTGCCAAAGAGCACTTTAAAAGTCACTGGTCCTGCCACTGCACTCTCCCTCCTTAAACATCCCCTACATCTCATGCCTTAATCTACTTTCTGCCCTTAGCTCACTATTCTCACTAGCTCTCGCTAATCTTCCTTGACTACTCTTTTTATTGTCTTCTAAAATATATTAAGCAAATTTCCTCAGAGAAACATTCTATTGTAATTGTCTTGCCTTCATGCAACTACATTATGATAAAACTGCGGGCCGGATTTACGAAACCTCCATGTAAGACTTAATATGTCTTACTCGGAGGCTGCAGTTGAACGGTATGATGTCAGTGTGTCATGAATATTCATGAGGGCATGCTGACTCCGTAACTCTTACACGGACTGAGTAGGCAAGCAGGGGGCGTGTCCGACTGCAGAGCGGTCTAAAAGTCCACGCCACTGCAAGGTTTTAAAAAGCATAATGTCAACAGACAAGAGCGAGTCCGCTCAAATGTACTTGCACCCAACACCACACTCCCTGACACTGTAAACCCCCATCAGAGTTATAGAATGTAAAATATTATTTATTTTTTTTTAAATCCACGATTTAGCTGCCCGTATTTGCACTTGTTTGTGTAGGTGTGCCCATTGCTTAACCACAGTTAGCAATTGTGACATTGAAGAGCATATAAGAACTACTTATGCAAATTACTCCAAATAGCAATAGTGTAATGGTAGAGCGTATGCACAAAGAGAAGGCATTCACGGTTCGAGTCCCACCAATCCCTTTCTTATTTATGTTTTAAATCAGTATTTGAAATAATACCAGACAAATATGATTAAAATTTTATTAAAAGCAGTGACATGGCCAATGTATCAGTGAACAAAATATATATTTTGAAAAGACCCAGATATATAATAGCTTGCCGTTAAGCAACGTTTTACACAGCTAAACACAGGTGCCCATAGTTTAATAGCGCTTTACACATCTAAACAGAGGTGTCCATAGTTTAATAGCACTTTATCCAGCTAAACAGAGATTCCCATAGTTTAATAGCGCTTCACCCAGCTAAACAGAGTTCCCCATAGTGTAATAGTGCTTTACACAGCGCAATAGAGTTGCCCAACGTTTAAAAGCGCTTTACCCAGGGCAATGTGTTTGCGCGGACGTGCGTGCTGTGCCAACCAGGGCACCGTAGGGTGCAGGGGAGCAACGTAGAGCTAAGTTGCTTAAATGCAGCCACACCCCCTAGCCTGTCTAGACAGTATTAAAATAAAAGAATGACAAGGTTTGAACCCAGGACCCTTTACATCATACTCAAAGTACAGAACCACTAAGCCATGACAACATAGGGGAAGCAGCCACTATTAACATTCATAAACTTAGGAATGGTAGTTTAACCATTACTAAGCAAGTCTGCAGTCAGCCTAGAATTTTACAAAATGGCCAATCGCAAAAAAGTGCGTGAAATGCGGCATATTTAAGCCCCACAGGTGGGAATACACGCCATAACTGATTGTAGCTCACATCTGCGGTCAGAATGTCTGGTGTTGGAGAGGGAGCATGCTTCTGAGCACAGAGATGGGGCATCGAGGAGTCCACATACATGGTTTGGCTCCTAGTCCACCGTCACGAGGCAAGACTCCGGCAGGGCCAGTTCCAAGGGACGGTGTACAAGGCAGAGGCTTGGGACTGGTTAGCTCGTGACCTGACCAGTGCCACAGGCATTCCTCGGACTGGTGAGCAGGTCCGTCACCACCATGCAGACCTGAAGAGACGAAAGGAGGACCACCTGAACCAGCGGATACAGGAGACCCATGGGATGTGGGATGCCCCAGTACTGAGTATGTAGCCATGGAATGCAGTATGTAAGAATTTAAAATGGAGTATGTATAACCGATAGGAATGTCTCAATATCCCTTCATTTACTTTACAGCTGCAGGTGACCGTGTTACAAATCAGCAAGCCTATGCTGATAGGCTGCTAAGGCTGCGCCACCAGGCAGGTTAGTGATTATTCTGCATGTATTGTTATATAAAATATGGGAGAGAGCATGAAAGAAAGTGTGGTAGTCTAATAATACAGTCATAAAATGGACTGAATAAGTCCTCTGCATGTACTGTCAGATAAAAACTTTAGAGAGGCAGAAAAAGAGTGTAGTAACCCATTAAGAAAGGTAACAAATGTCTGGAATAATATCTCTGCAGGCACTGTCATATAAAAGAATATGTGAGTGAGCCTGAAAAAAGAGTGTGCTAACCTATTAATAAAGGTATAATATGTCATGAACATGTCTGCCATATATACCGTTAAAACAAATAAAGGAGTGAGCCTGTGGAAAAGTGTGTAATGTCATTAATAAAGGTCTAAAACCCAGAGTGTGTCTGTTTCACTTAGTATGAAATGTTGTTGTACCCTTGCATTATACAAATAGTAATGTGTTAGAAAGTGCTGGCAACCCAGAGTTCTGCAGTCCCATCTAAAGTGGGTGATGGAAGTGCTAGTAGCTGTGAAGTAAATATACAGTTCTCAACAGTCAGTTACTGGCTGGCATGCATAAGTAAATCTGGCACACGAGTAGCATGCTAATATGTTCCCCAGGAATGTAAGCGTGCTTCAATAAATGCAGGGTTCTGTCCAATTTGAATTGAAAATGTCATGTGAAAACATCCAGATATGTAGATAAAGAAATATAAATGCAACCATGAAATATGTAGCAGTAACATCTGCATCCTGGACAGTTAGTATGTGAGATATAGGTCAAGTATAGATTGAACTAGTCAAACCCACTACACAACCTAATGCATGGTGGCAAGTGTAATAATACATGTAGGGAATATACACCTGCAGTCACTAGGAATGTAGTGTAGAGTAAAAGTGTTTATAAGATGTTAACAGAGGTTTTTTCTACACCTTACTGTTTGTGCATAAACCATGCAATTCCACACCTCAATGGGTATGTGTAATCTTAAATATTTGTTGGGATATATGTCCAATTGTTCTATAAATATTTGCACTCATGTTGATGCATGTGCCCTGTTCATACACCACATTCATGGTGGCCTGTTGCTACCAATCATCCCTGCATGCGGTTGGAATAACCACTGTTGTTCAATATATGCATGTGTTATGTTTGCTGTTCAACTGTTGGAACTGTGGTGTGTTGGGTTAATGGGAATATTACTGCATGCTGTTACAACTAATCTGGAATGTTGTTTATGTTCATAGGTTCATAGGTTGGTACTAGGCTATCAACATTAGGGCCTATGCAAGCCTAGCCATAACAATTCCCTGGATATTTCTTCACACAGTATTTACTTCTCCAGGCCCCTGTCTAACCGGGTGACTGACATGATCCCCGGGGTGAATTTCCTATCTCCCATCCAATCATCAAGGTTCCTTTTGAAGAGGGCCAAAGAGGCGCTCTGCTTGATATGTATGGGCAGTCTATTCCAGAGTATGGGGAGTCTCTGGGTCAGGAATCTATCCCTCCAGCATGTTTTGTTCATTGGGGAGGTAGGTTGTTGAGGTAAACAGACAAGACAATGAAACACACCTAATCACAGAATATATGGGAAGGCCGGTCCCAGCGGACCCACCTGTTTCTCCTCAGTTGGCGAGTGCACCTGGCACCAGTGGCTCTGGTGCCCAGCCCGAACTCCCCTCCTCTGTTGGTCCTGTGCCACCTTTGGTTGGAAGCGCTGCAGGGGATGGGGCTCATCCCCCCGTGCAAGCATGGGCGGAGAAGGGCCACCCGTCACCCTTAGAAGGGTCCGGGTTGTGGTGCGTAGGGAGATCCAGCATTCAGTCACTGATCCCCTATGACAGCTTGAGGCGAGAGTGGCACGTCTCACAGGTGAGCCTGCCCGTCCTACTCAGCCCCCAGCACAGCCACCCCCGGGGCTGTGAAGGTGCAGTGGTGACTGTCCATGGGTGGGGATCTCAGTTCCACTGTTGCCATCTGTGGGCTCATGGGCTTGCGATTTCCAAACAACCTTCCCCGTCAATTGTGTTCACCCACCCCATGTGTCAAATTCCGCCCCTGTATGCATCTTGTTTGTCTTGTCTGTTTACCTCCCCAATCTACCTCCCCAAATATACCTACTTCCCCTACCTCACTTACCACTCTCACCTGAAAAAAAAAAGGGGCAATCTGTACCCGAAAAAAAATTACGCCCCATACATAGCTTCCCATTTTGCACACATGTCCCTAGGACATGTACACCGATAATTCCAATTGGCAGTGCAACAAACTATGTTGTCCTCACCCCTCTCTCAGGGGTGGAAGGTCTCAAAACTCACTCCAAATTTTCAACATATGCACAGCTGTTGCTGTTAAACAAATGGGCAGCTATGGGTCTTCCCTACACCCTTCATGCACATCCCGAGCTTGTTTTCCTACTGCCTTTCCCTCTCTGTGCCCCCTTTTTCACCACTTTCCTATCTCTCCATTTTCTTTTCTTTAAAAGAAATTAGTGCGGAGTAAGCGGGAGTAAGCACTTTTAAGCAGTAGTTAGTGGGGGGGCGTAAGTGTGAGCTTGTGTGCACTTAGCTAAGCATCGCTAAGCGTCGCACAAACCTGCGCAAACCCACTTACAACTGCTGAAAAGTGCCTTAGTCACTCTGTATGACAAGGCCCTTGTACTGCTCAGCAGCAAAATAAAAAACCTTGTCAGTCTCAAACCCGGGACCTTGGACTCACCAGTCTGCATTAAGTACCACTACACCACAGCAGATATACAATAACTTAGTGCTGAAAGCAATTTATCATGCATTACCATGAGTGAATGTAAAGGGAAAATAGGAATGGCATAACACAAATCTTGTTCTGTGGGCCTTAACCAGCAGGTGTTGTTGAATTGCATGACATGACTGTGAAAAGAGAATCAGCCATGCTAGTAGGGAATAAGGTTACAGTAGCAGCTTACAAACCCCACACAGTATCAGGACAGGATAAACACTGGCATAATTGCATAGGTCACAGGCCAGACCTCCCAATAGTGACTGCTCTACAGTGATGACCCTGATTTGTAAACAAATGTTAGCTGTGCCCCTCTGACTCCCTGTGAAATGTACTAACAGTAGGCAGAAATGTGTTGAATCTCACTTAATAACAAATGTCAATAAGTGAGAGTAGACACTGCTTGCACGTCAGAAAAGGTGTAGTAATAGAAATGCTCTGAATCACCCAAAGTCTGAACTTCAAAATGTCTAAACTATATGACATGTGTATCCCAGTTATATGTACCTTTCCCTGAGGCTGTTCAAATATATACATGAGAGTATCTGAGGCCTGGAAGAGTCAGAAACACACAGGCATATCAGCTTGTCTGCTGTTGCACACTCTGCAAATAGCTGTAGACTGAATCCCACAAGCATGCCCTTATGTAGAAGTACAACACAGAAATAGCAAAGGATGTAGACATGTACTGCTAGCAACCACCTGTGACAATGCCATTGTTCAGGTGCTGAAAAGACTACTGTGGTGCACAGTCAAAGAATACTAGGCTGACCTCTGTCTACCATCTGGATATGTCCACAGGTGGGAGCTACTCAGACAGACTACAAGCTTTCATAGACTTACAGGTGCACAGCAACTCTGCATGTTCAGTACGATAAACATCACACAATAATAAATAATGCACACTG